>NC_053491.1:13534597-13757097 GCF_905171775.1 Rana temporaria
AGCCATTCACAGGGTAAAACCACATCCAATTCTCACATATGTGAACCTTGCCTGATATCTTCCCTGGCCAAATATTATTTATGACCCATGTTAAGTCTAATGGTCCTTGGGGGGGAACAAAAATAGAAAAGGTTTAAAAAATGACCAGTTACACTTACCGGTAGCTGGATTTCTACGATGTCTTACAGGACGGCACGCTGAGAGTAGACTGGCCACCTGACAGGAAACACAATCAAAAAAAGAGGTTAAAAGGCCCCACCCTTCCCGTGTGCCTCAGTTTGTAGATAAGTAACCGCTATTAGAACACGGTCCTAGGACCAAACAGAAAAAAATAACTCCGGATAGCAGTAAATAACAGGGAGGGAAGTAGGCCTGCCGTCCTGTAAGACATCGTAGAAATCCAGCTACCGGTAAGTGTAACTGGTCATTTCTCCCTCGTCTTCCAGGACGGCACGCTGAGAGAAAAACGAGCAATCTTCGGGCCTACCTTAGGGCGGGACCACCGTCTGTAGGACCTTCCTACCAAATACCAGATCTTGCGGTGACAGCAGTTCGACTCTGTAATGTCTGACGAACGTATTCTGGCTTGACCAGGTCGCCGCTTTACATATTTGTTCTATGGAAGCTCCTGCTCTTTCTGCCCAGGAGGCTGCCAGTGATCGGGTGGAATGGGCCTTGATAACAGGAACTGGTCTACCCGCTAAGGTGTAGGATAAAGAAATAGCCTGCCTGATCCATCTGGATATAGAAGCTTTCATTGCCTGCTGACCCTTTTTCTGACCAGAAAAATTAACCAAAAGATGAGGGGAATTCCTAAACTCACTTACCCTCTCTAAATAAATCAAAAGACAACGTCTTACGTCCAAGCAATGAAAAGTAGCCTCCTTCTCATTCTTGGGATCTGCGCAAAACGAAGGGAGGACTACCTCCTGGGATCTGTGGAATTTAGTTGCCACTTTGGGCAGGTACAGAGGATCCTGACTCAGTACCACCCTGTCTTCAAAAACCCGAAGAAAGGGTTCCTTAATGGAAAAAGCATGCATGTCTCCAACTCTTTTGGCAGACGTGATAGCCAACAAAAAGGTAAATTTAAATGAAAGTAATTTAATTGGAATACTATCTATAGGTTCGAATGGTGCTTTAGATAGCTGATTCAAGACTAGGGAGAGGTCCCAAGGGGGAACTCTAGACACTCTTATAGGGGAAAGTCTGTCCCTAGCTGTCAGAAACCTCCTAATAAGAGGCTCCCCAGAAAGGCTCCTGTCCAAAAAATAGGACAAGGCCGTAACTTGAACTCTCAAGGTCTTCGTGGCTAAGCCTAGTTCCACCCCATCCTGGAGGAAATCCAGGATGGCGGGGATGTCAGGGTAGGAGATCTGTTTCGCGGAGCACCAGCGCGAAAAGACCCCCCAAATTCTCGCATAGATGAGTCTGGTGACTTTCTTGCGACTAGCCAACAGGGTTCCTATCACCTTTTCCGAACAGCCTCTCTGCTGCAGGTTCCACCTCTCAAGAGCCATGCCGTCAGGCTGAAGAATTCTGGATTCGGATGAGAGACCGGCCCTTGCCGCAGAAGACCCGCCCGGAGAGGGAGAGGAAGCGGGGGAGCTAGAGCCCAATGTTTCAGGGTGGGGAACCAGGACCTCTTGGGCCACCAAGGAGCGATTAAAATCAGGTTGGTGTCTGAGGCGTTCAATTTTTGCAGAACCCTTGGGATGAGATTCAAGGGAGGAAAGGCGTAGGCCAACCGGAATCTCCAGGGTTGAGCCAACGCATCCACCCCCAGTGAACCCTGCTCTCGGGAGAGGGAAAAGAACCTGTTCACCTTTTTGTTCCCCTTGCACGCAAAGAGGTCTACTTCTGGACGACCGAGCTGTTGGC
Organism: Rana temporaria; assembly: GCF_905171775.1. Lineage (NCBI taxonomy): Eukaryota > Metazoa > Chordata > Amphibia > Anura > Ranidae > Rana > Rana temporaria. The sequence continues at coordinate 13,536,479 of NC_053491.1, forward strand.
AAATCCAGCTGAAGGTCTCCGGGCATAATTCCCATTCCCCCTGAAGGATGGGCTGGCGGCTCAGAAAATCGGCCTCCAGATTGAGGGTCCCTCTTATATGGACCGCTAGAAGAGAGGGCACCCTCTGTTCTACCCAACTTAGGATCCTCAGGGAGAGGGCTAGGAGAGAGTGTGACCTGGTGCCCCCCTGCCGGTTGAGAAAGGCGATCGTAGTCGCGTTGTCGGAGAGGACTAGGACCTCTCGGCCCTGAATTCTCTCCTCGAAGGCTTCCAGAGCCTCCCCAACCGCCAATAACTCCCGGTAGTTGGAAGAAGCCCGCCTTTGCTGGGGATTCCAAGAACCCTGGGCTCGAAGTTCCTCCGTATGGGCTCCCCAACCCCAGCTGCTGGCATCTGTAGTGACTTTGATCGGGTTGACCTGACCCCACAGACGACCCTTTAAAAGGTTCTGGGGAAACAGCCACCACTGTAAGGTGTCTTTTACTGGAACCGGGATACTGACCCTGGTATCCAACGTCTCTTCCATTCCCCCCCAAGATGAGAGAAGGAAGGCCTGCAGGGGCCTTGAGTGGAGTTGGGCCCAAGGAACTGCCGGGATGCACGAAGTCATCCGTCCCAACAACCTCATGATTTCTCTGAAAGAGGAATCTACAGCCGCTACTAGGGACCTGACCGCTGTCATAAGACCCTGTGCTTTGTCTTGGGATAAGACAAGCTTCCTTTCTAGGGAGTCTATAAGAAAACCTAGGTACATCTTCCTTTGTTCTGGAAGGAGAGAAGACTTCTCCTTGTTCACGATCCAACCAAGGGATTCCAGGGTGGTTATGACAGTGGCCAGGTCCAAAAGGAGCTGATCCCGACTTAGGTTGAAGAGCAAAAGGTCGTCCAAGTAAGGGACGAGGGAGATCCCCTTTAAATGTAGAAAAGCCATCACCTCTGCCAGGACCTTCGTAAACACCCTCGGACTGGAAGCCAGTCCGAAGGGGAGGGCCGAGAACTGCCAGTGCTGAACTCCTTGGGCAGAGGTGAGGGCGAATCTGAGGAATCTCTGGTGATCCGGACAAATAGGAACGTGAAGGTAAGCATCCCTCAAGTCTATTGTCACCATGAACACGCCTTCTAACAAGAGGCCCCTGAGACTGTAAACATTCTCCATACGAAATTTTTTGTATTGAAGATGAACGTTTAGGGGTCTGAGATTGATGATCAATCTGAATTTCCCGGATGGTTTGGGAACGACAAAAATATGGGAGTATACCCCCTGGCCCTCTTGATTTGGAGGGACTGGGACTATGACTCCCTGTTCGGCCAGGCTGGCAACGTTCTGGGAAAGTCCAGCGGCTTTGCGAGGATCGCTTGGTAGGTGTGTGAGGAGAAAAATGGGGGGAGGAAATTGGCGGAATTCTAGCCTGTAACCTTCCCTGATGATCTGAAGGACGTGAGGACTCCTGGTTATCTCCTCCCAAGCGGGAAGGAACCTGGAGAGCCTGCCCCCTACCCTCTCGTCACTTGGGATCCTTTTCACCAGGCTTCGGGCTGGAAAAAAGGATCCCACTCTTTGGCTTATCTTTTCCAAACCCCCAGCGCCTGCCGGGCGCCGATTTCTTCCCTGGGGGAGGGTTTTTCCTCTGGTTGGGACGAAAAAACTTCCCCCTATTTGCTCTAGGTCTGGAGGGAAATTTATTTCCTTTTTCAGAGGATCTCGCTAGGGCCTGATCTAATGCGGTGCCGAACAGGAGGGAACCCTCAAACGGAATCGCACACAAGCGGTTTTTTGACGCAAGGTCGCCCCTCCAAGTTTTCAGCCAGACAGCTCTCCTAGAAGCATTGATAAGTGCTCCAGTCTTGGCTGAAGCGCGAACCGTCTCAATAGCTGCGTCTGCCAAATAGGCTACCGCACTGCCGATCACCTGGAGGGACTCTTGAGTTTCTCTAGACTTGGAAGAACTTGCTAGATGATCTAACAGCCTGGAAGTCCAAGCGGCAGTGTTCCTTGCGACGCATGCTGAAGCTAACGCAGGACCCAAAGCGGCTGCATTGGCTTCCCAGGCTCTACGGAGGGAGGTATCAGCACGCCTATCCATGGCATCCCTTAAACTCCCTGCATCCTCAAAAGAGAGATCGGATTGTCTAGAGACCTGAGCTAAAGATGCGTCAAGACGGGGAACTTTAAAAAAGGTATCCTCCACCTCATCTTTAAAGGGGCAGCGGCGTTTCCAGGTCTTAAATTTGGGAAGTTTCTTTTCTGGCTCAGCCCATTCCCTCCGGATAATATCCTTGAGGGATTGATGCACTGGGATAGTCTTAGACTGAGGCTTAATTAAACCCAAATACATCCTGTCCTGGGCTGAAACCTGCTCCGCTGGATGTTGGATCTGCTCAGAGGCGTAAATGGCTGCGAGAAGACCCTCCATATCATCCGCGGAAAATATATATTTTCCTGACCTGGCATCCTCGTCCTCTTCCTCCGCCTGGCTTTCCACCAGGCCCTCGTCCTGAAGAGTGACCTCAGAATCCTCGGAGTCAGAGGAAGGAGCCTTCCTAGTTCGCTGGCGGGAACCCAGCCGCGCAGAAGTGGATCCTTCCTGGGACGAAGGACCAGGCACAGGGGGATCAGACTCCCTACTTTTCAAGGAGGATTTAAAATCCTTGAGAGTGGCGAGCATTTCCGACTGCACAGAGAGAAAATCCTTCATGATTTGCGAGGTCTCTTTCCCAGCTAGTTTAAGGATACACTTGGAGCAAAAGGGTTTGTTATAGTCTGTCGGGAGCTTATCATTACAATTCCCACATTTCTTAATTTTTTTAGGGGGCTTAGTAGATCTACTGGCTTCCCCCTGGGCAGAAGGGTCCTCTCCTAAAACATAATGTAAAATAGAAAGGCCCATTAGCAACATACTCTCACAGTTGAGGTTTTACAACAAGGGGGGGGGGGGGAGAGGGTAGTGCAGGCATTCCCCCCACCCCCGAACACAAGGAGGACTCACCCCGGGTGGACTCCTCAGCAGCCAGGTCTGTCAGACGATCCTCCATGATGAGGGCGCCCGGCCCTTCTCTCTCCCCGGCTGCGTGTTGCTCTGCCTCTGCTGTGCTCTGCAGCGACATGTGGCATCCGTCGGTGGAGGCCGCCATCTTGTAGGGGCGGAGTGACGTCACGACGTCGTGCGCGTCATCAATACGCGCCCAGCAAGTGACGGCGCCGCTCGGAGCGGCGCCCAGCCCAGCCGACACCACGCTGCAGAGAAGGAAGTCTCCCTGTAAGGTAGGAGGGAAGACGGGGGGGGGAGAGAGGAACGGCCGCCTCAGAGCACTAGGGAAGCCCTGCTAGCTAGGAGGCTCTGGCGTCCAGGGAGGCACTCTTCTTAGTTAGCACTTTCAGCCTCCCTAGACCATAAAGAAGGGATACCCCCCCGGGAAAGTGCAAGCACCTTTACCGGACCCAAAAGCACCCAGTACCTGTGGTCTAGACTCCGGGGGGGGGACCACCAGCCCCAGGCCTTAGGTCAGGTGAAAAATAAAAAACTGTTTCGCTGTAGGGGAAACACAATCAGAAACTGAGGCACACGGGAAGGGTGGGGCCTTTTAACCTCTTTTTTTGATTGTGTTTCCTGTCAGGTGGCCAGTCTACTCTCAGCGTGCCGTCCTGGAAGACGAGGGAGAAAAAGTCCTTAACTTACACAAAAATCTTCCTATAAAGCCTGTCAACTGTTTTACCTTCGATCAGTGGTCTCCAAACTGCAGCCCGGGGGCTGGATGTGGCCCTTTGCTTGCCTTATATCTGGCCGTTGGGGCACTATTCTACCAACTGACACCAATGTTGGGGCACTATTCCTCCCGATACCAATGTCGGGGCACTATTCCTCCCGATACCAATGATCGGACACTATTCCACCCACTGCTACCAATGATGAAGCACTATTCCACCAACTGACGCCCACGATGGGACACTATTCCACCCAACTGACACCCACGATGGGACACTATTTAACCCAACTGACACCCACGATGGGACACTATTCCACCCAACTGACACAAATGATGGGACACTATTCCACCAACTGACACAAATGATGGGACACTATTCCACCAACTGACACAAATGATGGGACACTATTCCACCAACTGACACAAATGATGGGACACTATTCCACCAACTGACACAAATGATGGGACACTATTCCACCAACTGACACAAATGATGGGACACCATTTCTCCCATTAAAACCAATGATGGAGCACTGATGCAGGGGCATTTTCTACACCCACTTGCCACAGTCTGGACCCCACAAAGCCTGAAGAAGAGTAAATTGGCCCGTTGCTTAGAAAGTCTGGAGATCCCTGCCTTAGATGAACCCTTGAAATAATTTTTAAAACCTCAGGTAACCCCTGCTAAAACCAATTCATTGGGGATCAGTGTGAAGAATGGCCCCTTACAGTGGTTATCAGGATGCCAGGCCTGAAGATAGTTTAAGAGATCACTGGTGCCATGCCACCCCTGAAGATTGTTAAAAAGATCACTGGTGTCATGTAGAACATGGGTCTCCAAACTGTCTGAGCAAAGGGACAATTTATGCTTCAGGCTTTAAAGAAGCTGGCCTGTATCTAGTGGGTGTAAAAAGTGCCCGCCATCATTGGTTTTAATGGGAGAAGTAGTGAACCATTGATGGAGTCAGTAGAGTGAATGGTGCCCCATCATTGGTGTCAAATGGTGGAATAGCAAGATAAAGGCAAGCAAAGGGCAACATCCAGGCCACAGTTTAGAAACCATTGCTCTGGAGGAGCCCTGGTTAACAATGTCTGCTCTATATAGACTAGTAAGAAACCTCTCTCTGTGTTTTCACCAAAAGCAAATGTGTCCCAGAGGAAGGAGGAGTGAACACAAAAATCCACCTTAGGGCTGATCCAACAGCTCAGTGGGTACCTCAGACAGCCATTGTCTGCTTTAGCAATGTCGCAAATTTTAGGAACAAATGTCCACCAACTAACCTTTTAGCACCCAACATGGTTGCCAACAGATACTATAAGTACAAAATTAACTGTAAAATACAATAGGCTTCATTCACTTAAAGCTGAATTCCATGAATTCAGCCCCTTTGTAAAAAAATAAAAAACACTATGCATCAAGTCCAGCAAGGTGCATTGCACCTCCTTGGCTCTATTTATATCCGACAGCGTTATAATACTCCTGAAAGACCGCCATCACTGTAGTTCTCCTAAAACAGGGGAGTTGCTGTAGCTGCTATGACCACCCCTCACCATCTCCTGCCCATGGCCTTTGGATTATGTAAACACATTCAGGAAAATACAAAGGCTTCTGTGTGAATGGGCAGCAGAAGGGAGGGGCAGGCATAGCGGCTCTGTATGCCTTTCTCCTCTCACAGCCTGAATGTCTAAAGCAGGGGTCTCAAACAGGTGGCCCTCCAGCTTTTGCGAAACTACAAGTTCCATGAGGCATTTCAAGGCTGACAGTTACAAGCATGACTCCCTCAAGCAGAGGCATGATGAGACTTGTAGTTCCGCAACAGCTGGAGGGCCACCAGATTGAGACCCCTGGTCTAGAGCAGCCATTCTCAAGCTATGCCCCTGCCCATTCACATAAGACTTTGTATTATGTGGACACATTCAGAAAATACAAAGGCAGAGGGGAGGGGCAGGCAGAGATCCTGTGTGCCTCTCTCCTAGGCCTGCGTCAGAGCAGCCATTCTCCAGCTATGCCCATCCCTCCGCCTGCCTTTCACAGAAGCCTTTGTATTATGTGAACACATTCATTATTGAGCACTATGTATGGCACTTTATGATCATCATATTTATACATTACTGCACATTGGCAGACCCAATATAGCTATTAATTTATTATTCAATATTTTATAATCAAGGTTTATTCATTTTTACCTTATTATATTGATCATTTATCCATTATTTGCTCATTATTTTTCCTTGTCTGTGGCTTTTTTGCATACATATTTTTAATACATTGTGCACATTATTTTGGAGTGGAATTGTGCACAGAGACTCGTATTAGTATTTTGAAATAATTATCAATGTTATTAATATTGGGCAGATGGTTGTGATTTATTAATTTATATTGATATTTTTATCCTCTCGGGATTGACCATTATTATCACACTTGGTGATAATTATATATCACCCTGGTGGTCCTTATTTACAACAACATCACTCAAATCTATTGATTTGTGGTGGGTGTCATTGACTAGGAGTGATACAAAATTTCTGGCTCATTCGAACATTGGGCTTGTGACCATAGCCGGTTTCCGGATTTCATTTGCTTTATCGTTAGCCAATTACCTTGTTTATTAGCAAGCGCCATTGCCCTCCCCCATATTTTTTTCAATTCACAAAATACAAAGACTTCTGTGAATGGGCAGCAAAGGGGAGGGGCAGGCATAGCTGCTCTGTGTGCCTCTCTCTTCTCTCACAGCCTTGAGTGTCTAGAGCAGCCATTCTCAAGCAAAGAACCATGGAACCCTAAAATTCCTCCAGGGGTTACTAGAGTTGCGACCTCTCATCTGATGGTTCCTGCATAGTACCAGCGTCAGTGCCACTTGGAAGAGCCAGCTGCATGATACCAATGATCCTTCTAGCCATCTGTAAGAACGGCAATCAGACTATCATTGTAAAAGGGAGCACTCTTACCACCAATGAATGGGGAGTTCTCATTGACTACCAATGAACTAGTTTTAGCAGGGGTTCCTTGAGAAATGTTATTCATCGGCTTCTTTTGCATAAAAAGGACTAGAACAGTGATGGCGAACCTTAGCACCCCAGATGTTTTGGAACTACATTTCCCATGATGCTCCACTACACCGTAGAGTGCATGAGCATCATGGGAAATGTAGTTTCCAAAACATCTGGGGTGCCAAGGTTCGCCATCACTGGTCTAGAAAGTCTGGTCTAGAGTGCAGTTCTTGGCAGAGCAAGAAAACTTTCAGATATATAGAGATAAGCCCAGGAGATTACATGCAGCTCCTTGAACTGAACTCATAGCGTGCCTTCACGTTTTAACAAATAGGCTAAACTCATGGAATTCAGCTTGAAGCAACAACTTGCCATGAAGACCTTGAATTTTAAAGAGGATGTCCGCTGAAAAAAAAAAATATATTAAAAGCCAGCAGCTACAAATACTGCAGCTGCTGACTTTTAATATTAGGACACTTACCTGTCCTGGAGTCCCGCGCCGTCCGCAGCAGAGGACGAGCGATCGCTCGTCACTCTGCTGCCCCCCCCCCCCATCCTCGGTGAGGGAACCAGGAAGTGAAGCGCTCCGGCTTCACTGCCCGGTTCCCTATTGCGCAAGTTACGCTGCGCCTGCTGATTGGCTCCCTGCTGTGTACTGGGAGCCGAGTGTTCCCAGCACACAACGGGGGGGACGGGAGGTCACGTAATGCCTGCCTGAGACTGTGTGGCCGGAAATGGGTGCAAATACTTGTCTTTAGACCCCTGGTCTAGAGCAGCCATTCTCAAGCTATGCCCCTGCCCATTCACAGAAGCCTTTGGATTATGTGGAGACATTCAGAAAATACAAAGGCTTCTGTGAATGGGCAGAGGTAGGCAGAATGGGCAGAGGCAGGTCTCAGAGCTCCTGTGTGCCTCTCTCTTAGGCCTGCGTCTAGAGCAGCCATTCTCCAGCTATGCCCATCCCTCCGCCTGCCCTTTCACAGAAGCCTTTGTATTATGTGAACACATTCACTGATCAGAACCCTCCCCCCTCCGGTGTCACATGTGACACCTTTCAGGGGGGAGGGGGGTGAAAATACCTGTCTTTAGACAGGTATCTGCACCCCCCTCAGGTGTCAAATGTGACACCGGAGGGGGGGAGGGTTCCGATCAGCGGGAGTTCCACTTTAGGGTGGAGCTCCAGCCGTGAGCTCAGATAAAGAGTCAAATGCCTAAAATTAATAATAATGCATTATATCAGCTACTAAATGAACAGCAAAGAAAAAACACAAAAAAATAAGAAGTCACTAAGCCTGTTAGAATGTAGAAGCCACCTCCTCTCAAGTCTTCCTACATATCTTCTGGCTGAAGGCCACTACGTAGAAGAAGAAGAGCATGAACAGATCCACCTGAAGTAGTATGGTTCAACAGTATAAACACTTTATTACACATCACACCTGTTTTTTTTTTTCATGTAGTTTCTAGAGATCAAAACAGCGGATCTAGCAATGAGTGACATACAAGTGACATTATCTATTACTGGTCGAGAGTGGGGAGAAAAAAAAACAAACAAAAAAAGACAAAAAGAACAAAAAAAAAGAAGAAAGATCTGTTGAGTCACAAGGTATCAGGAGAGGATGCCTCCAGCAGGCAACATGCGTTTATTTTATATATTATACAGACTTTTCTGAGTGGAGACAGGAAGAGGGGAGGGGGGAGGGGACTAGGGCAGACCTGGAATCATTGTATTTGTAGAGAAGAAAGAAGAAGGGAAGAAGGCAGAGCACAGGAAAAAGAGAAGAGAGAAAAAAGCGTGAAAGAGGATTAGATCATTTCCTTATTACAGAAAGTCAAAAATCAGAAAAAAAATTTAAGACATGTAAAAATCCAGATGGAATAGTAAAATTAAAGTTCTTACACACATACACTCAAAACAAAAAATATATTAACAAAAAACAAAAAGAAAAAAAAAAAAATAGAATTCCAAAGAGTCCAGTGCAGGACGTGGGGGAATATACAGAGCCTGGCACCTCTAGAACTGGGGCACAGGGTATTGGGCCTGACCCCCCCTCCAGAGCTGGACAGGAAATGGAAGCCTGGCACTGTGCAGGCAGCGGCCGTTATATGTTCTGACAGCACTGCATCTTTGGTTTGTTTTCAGTGGTGGGTGGGACATGTATGGGGACAACGTTGTTACTTGGGGACATGTCGTTTTCACGTCTGTCAGACATCTGCTTTTGAGACACAATGCGGTAAATTTCTGAAAAACAAAAAAAAAGAGAAATTTGGTAAAATTCAGACACAATGAGGACCTGTCACTCTTCTCTGGTAATATTCATAACAATTCCCCATCCAATAATCGCACGATAGCAGAAAGGAGAGAGACACTTATACCAGGGTTTGACAAATTTGCTTGGAATCTAGGAGCCAGCTAAAAAAGTTAGGAGCCAGAAAACGCACCCCGTCCCGACGAGCTTGCGCGCAGAAGCGAACACATGCGTGAGCAGCGCACACATGTGAGGTATCGCCGTGATTGGTAGAGCGAGAGCAATAATTCTAGCCCTAGACCTTCTCTGTAACTCAAAACATGCAACCTGTAGAATTTTTTTTAACGTCGCCTATGGAGATTTTAAAGGGTAAAAGTTTGTCGCCATTCCACGAGCGGGCGCAATTTTGAAGGGTGACATGTTGGGTATTAATTTACTCGGTGTAATATTATCTTTCATAATATTAAAAAAAATGGGGATAACTTTACTGTTGTCTTATTTTTTAATTTAAAAAAGTGTAATTTTTCCCAAAAAAGTGCGCTAAGACCGCTGCGCAAATACGGCGTGACAGAAAGTATTGCAACGATCGCCATTTTATTCTCTAGGGTGTTAGGATAAAAAATATATATAATGTTTGGGGGTTCTAATTAGAGGGAAGAAGATGGCAGTGAAAATAGTGAAAAATGACATTAGAATTGCGGTTTAACTTGTAATACCAACGGCCACCACCAGATGGCGCCCGCTCACAAAAATGTTTTTTTATTTTTTTTGCCCACCTTCCAAGCCAAGTCGCCAGGACACTATTTCTAGTCGCCATGGCGACCGGGATTTGTCGACCCCTGCTTATACAGTGATCAGCCATAATATTATGACCATTGACCGGTAACGTGAATAACAATAATCATCTTATTGCAGTAGCATCTGAAAGTGGGTGGGATAAAAGGATTTTTGTACTCACCGTAAAATCCATTTCTCTGAGTTCATAGACGGACACAGCATCCTTTGACCTTAGGGTTATGTTCCTCCTACCAGGAGATTTTAGGCAGAATTCTTACAGCACCCAAGGTGTTAAAACTTTCCTTCATGCCGCTCCTCCCAGGGGGCGTGGCTCCCCCAGGCATAACCCACACCCTGCTTCAGCAGCTTCAGTTCGTAACAAGCAGTACAAACCAAGGAGGGGTGGGTGCTGTGTCCGTCTATGAACTCAGAGAAATGGATTTTACGGTGAGTACAAAAATCCTTTTTTCTCTTTCGTTCATAGACGGACACAGCATCCTTTGACCTTAGGGACGTCCCCAAGCAGTGTCAAAAAAACGAGGGGTGGGAAAAATAACACAGCAAACAACAGGTTACACCCCAAACAAAACCGGAGTTACTCAACGGAGGAACTCCAACCTTAAACTGCCGCCTGTAACACCCTGCGGCCGAATGAGGCATCAGAAGATGCACTCACATCCACCTTATAAAACTTTGAAAAAGTGTGGACCGACGACCAGGTCGCAGCCTTACACACCTGTAACACAGAGGCTTGGTGTCGGAAAGCCCAGGAGGCTCCAATCGCCCTGGTCGAATGCGCCGTGACCCGAAAGGGAGGCGCCCGCCCCTTCAGGGCGTAGGCCTGAAGCACAACCTGTCGGATCCACCTGGAAATGGTGGCCGACGAGACTGCCAGGCCCTTACTGGGACCGGACACAGACACGAACAGCGAGTCCGACTTCCGGAACGGAGCTGTCGCCGACAAGTAAACTCGAAGGGCCCGAACCACATCCAGAGAATGTAAAACGGCTTCCTTCGGGTTCTTCGGCTGAGGACATAATGATGGAACAACAATGTCCTCGTTAATGTGAAAGGCCGAAACGACCTTCGGAAGAAAAGAAGGTCGCGGGCGCAGCACCGCCTTATCCTGATGGATGACCAAGTAGGGGGCCTTGCAAGACAAGGCCGCCAGTTCAGACACTCGTCTGATAGAGGTAATAGCTACCAGAAAGACCACCTTCTGCGACAAAGTCAGCAAGGGGATCTCCCGAATGTCCTCAAAGGGGGCACGCTGAAGCGCCGAGAGGACCAAGTTCAAGTCCCAAGAAGGTAGCGGAGGGCGCACCGGGGGGGCCACATGCCGGACCCCCTGCACAAACGTGCGAACCAAAGAGTGCGCTGCCACGGGACGCTGAAAATAAACAGCCAGAGCAGAAATCTGACTCTTGATCGTGCTCAAGGCAAGAGCCTGGTCCACTCCCCGCTGTAGGAACAGCAGGATCCGGGACACCACGTAAGTACGGGGGTGCCACTTCATCTCCTCACACATAGAGATGTATGCTTTCCATGTACGATGATACATTTTTCGAGAAGTGGACTTCCGTGCACGTATCATGGTAGAGATTACCGGGCCCGACAGGCCCCGGTCCTTCAGTACCTGGTTCTCAACAGCCACGCCGTTAAAGCCAGTGACCGTAAAGCAGGATGGAAGATCGGGCCCTGAGACAGGAGATCTTCCCTCAGAGGCAGGCGCCAGGGGGCGTCTGCCACCAGACGTACCAGGTCCGCGTACCAAGAGCGACGCGGCCAATCTGGGGCGATCAGGATCGTTTGAATCCCTTCGGCTTCCACCCTGCGCAGCAGGCGGGGTAGGAGCCTTAGAGGAGGGAAGGCGTAAATCAGGTGATATTGACCCCAGGGAGCCACTAACGCGTCTGCCCACGGGTCCCTTGACCTGGCCACAAACCGTGGTACCTTCCGATTGAGACGGGACGCCAGAAGGTCCACGTCTGGAGTGCCCCATTTTTGACACAGGATCTGAAAAACCTCCGGGTGGAGAGACCACTCCCCTTGATCCAGAGTCGTGCGACTTAGGAAGTCGGCTTGCCAATTCAGAACTCCCGGAATGTATACCGCTGACAGGGCCGGAACGGACCTTTCGGCCCACCGAAGTATGTGAGCGACCTCCGTCGCCGCGGCCGAGCTCCTTGTGCCGCCCTGATGATTGACGTACGCCACGGCCGTGGCGTTGTCGGACTGGATCCTGACAGGACGGCCCTGCAGCTCCAGGGACCACCTGACAAAGCACAGCTTGATCGCTCGGAGCTCCAGGATATTGATCGGCAGGCGGGACTCCTCCTGAGTCCAACGCCCCTGGGCTGACTGGGTGCCCCAGACGCCCCCCCAGCCGAAGAGGCTGGCATCCGTCGTGACCACTGTCCAGCGGCACGGAAGAAAAGACTTCCCGGACCGAAGAACCGGAGACGTCAGCCACCATGCCAGGGAAGACTTGGCCAGATGGCTCAACCGAATCTGGCGATCCAGAGAAGATGGGACCCTGTCCCATCGTGACAGAATCTCCTTCTGTAGTACCCTGGTGTGGAATTGGGCATACGGAACCGCCTCGAAGGAGGCCACCATCAGACCCAGAACCCGCATGCAGAAGCGAAGAGACGACCACTTCTGGGTCGACAACTGTCTCACTGCAGATTGCAGGGTCCGCAGTTTTTCCGATGGGAGGAACACTTTTGCCTCCCCCGAATCCAAAACCAGCCCCAGGTATTTCAGCCTCTGGGACGGAACCAACACTGATTTTTTGAGATTCAGAAGCCAGCCGAACTCCTGCAGAGTCCGACACGTGATGGACACGTCCTCCTCTAATTCTGAGCTTGAAGAAGCTCTCAGGAGAAGGTCGTCCAGGTATCCCACGATAGCGATCCCTCGCTGCCTTAGCAAGGCCAGGATCGGGGCGAGCACCTTGGTGAACACCCGTGGTGCCGACGCCAGCCCGAACGGGAGGGCCACGAATTGATAGTGGTCCTCCCCGATCGCAAAACGCAGATACCTTTGGTGGCTTGTGCAAACGGGGACATGCAGGTATGCGTCCATGATGTCCAAGGACGCCATGAAGTCCCCCTGGTGGAGGGCCGCTATGATAGAACGGACCGACTCCATCCTGAATCGCTGCACCTTGACAAAGGAGTTGAGGGCCTTTAGGTCCAGGACAGGGCGAACCCCTCCCTTCTTGGGAACCACGAACAGATTGGAGTAGAACCCCCGAAACCGTTCCAGCGAGGGAACCGGCACAACCACCCCTCTGTCCAGAAGATCCTGGACAGCCCCGGACAGGGCTAGCCGACGATCCGGAGGAAGCTGGAGGTTGGATGGAAAAAATCTGTTTGGGGGACAAGAAAGGAACTCTATCTTGTACCCCGAGGCGACCACCTCGCAAACCCAACGGTCGGATAGAAGAGAATTCCACCGATCCACGAAGTCGTGAAGCCGTCCCCCCACCCGAGACCCGGGCGGGGGCAGACCTTCATGCGGAAGCAGGCTTGTCCGCAGGCTTGTTTGGTTTTTTGAACCAGGGGCGCTTACGCCCGGCAGCAAGGGCTTTTTCACCTTGCGGACCTGTTCCAGCCGCGCTGGCGCACGAAAAAACCGCTTAGGGGGTAGTAAAAGTAGGACCTTGCTTGCGGCAAGGTTCCCTACCCTTCCCCGACTGAGGGAGCAAGGTGCTCTTACCTCCAGTGGCATCCTTAATAATGTCATCCAGGGATGCCCCCAAAAGCCGTCCGCCCTTAAAGGGCAAATCCACCAAGGCCTTTTTTGAGGACTGGTCAGCCGACCAGCACTTCAGCCATATAAGGCGGCGCAGAACCACTGCGTAGACAGAAGCCCTGGAAAGCAAAGGAATCTAATCCATATCCGCCTCGCAGAGAAACTTCTGACCCTGAATCAACTGTTCAGCCAGGTCCCTAGAGGACTCGGAAGCCCCCTGGACCTCCAGGTCCTGCAGCAGGAGCTTCGCCCTTTCAGTCAGCGTCTGAGCTACCAGGGCTCCGGCCAGAGCCGGCCTTACCACCGAACCCACCACCGAGAACAGGGAGCGGGCCACGGCCTCCACTCTCCTATCAGCGGGGTCCTTGAAAGCAGGAGCCCCCTCCACAGGCAACGTAGTAGCCTTACTCAGTCTGGACACAGGAGGGTCCACCGACGGAGGAGTGACCCACTTTTTTAAAAAGTCCTTCTCCAGGGGGTAACGGGTAGCAAAGCTTTTAGGAACAGTAAAAGCCTTTTGCGGTGTATCCCATTCCTTATACAACAAATTGTCCAAATAAGGAACACAAGGGAATACCTTAGCGGTACGCGGTGGTTTGCGGAATCCAAAAGGGACTGACACCGCTGGTGTCTCCGCCACATCCTCTAAATGAAGAGTCTCACGTACCGCAGTAATAAGAGCTCCAACAAATTCCTTATCAGCAGACTCCGCAGCAGAGTCATCCTCGCTGTCCATGTGGGTTAAGCCCGCATCCTCTGACATGACAGAACCAGAAGCAGCAACAGCGTTATCAGATTCTGCGTCAGAGATATCCCCAGAAACAGCCTCCGGGGGGGGGGGGGGGGGGCTTTTTACCCCCCAACCGAGCACTGGCAGCTTCAAACCTGGTGAGAAAAGACTCCAGGACAGCCGACACCGATTCAACAGATGTGGCAGGGGGAGGGGCGCTTAGGGTTAATTCCGGCATTGTGAGGAATGAGGGGCCTGATTCAGGCTCCATATTGCAGCTGCCGTGTCACCCCCACTGCCAATGGCAGGAAAAAAGTCCCCCACAGGTCACCTCCCGGCCGCTAGAGCACAGTCTGGGGCCCCCTGAGACTCACCACCCCCCTGGTACAGCGCGGTCTGTGAAGGACAAGTGTGTGCTGAGGAGAAGCTGCAGCGCTGCGTCTGTCCCCTCAGATGATTCGCGGTCTTTTTTCCCCGCCGAAACGGCCACTAGAGGCCGAACTAGTGCTGAAAACGGCGCCGGCCACAAGAAAATGGCCGCCGAATAATACAAGCGCGGCTCCGGCAAAATGGCCGCCGTTGCGCAGTTTTAAAAAGACAGTGTACCCAAAAATGACAGTACACCAAAACAGTACACAGCACACACAAAAATGCCCAGAATGTCCACCACAGTCCCCTGCAGTGACACAGAACAGCCCCAGCCATACCCGAGTGAAAAAAATATGAGCCCCAGGGAAAAAAAAACCCTGCACAGCCGTCACCCAAAGGGGAAGGAGGGAGAGGAAAGCAGGGGAAAACCCTCAGTCGACCTCCCAAGGGAAAACATTCCAGCCAGACCACTTACCTGAGTAAGGGGCCACTACTTACCTGTCCTGCGACTACCCGGCTGGAGGTATCCCAGACAGAACCAACGTCCGCGAACGGCATGGCTGTCAGCCAGACACACTGTGACAAGGCCATAGAGACCGGTCATATGTGTGCCCTAGAACCGAAGTTCCCCGGCCGCCCCTGGAGCAATGGGGCCTGTCGTGGACGTCCCAAAGCGGAGCTGAGGGCCGGCACACGCTCGAAGGCCGAACCTGGGGGGACTACAAGGGTCGAGGACCCAGCCTGTCACCCAGTCGGCTGTTGATAGAAGAATCGCAGGATTCAAAATAAAAATAAAATAAAAAAGCGAGAAAAAACTCGCAAAATGCAAAAAAATTTTGCAAGAAAAAACTCCAGAGTCCAGGACTCCAGAGAGAGCCTGACTCTCCTGACGGTTAGGCAGAAACAAACTGAAGCTGCTGAAGCAGGGTGTGGGTTATGCCTGGGGGAGCCACGCCCCCTGGGAGGAGCGGCATGAAGGAAAGTTTTAACACCTTGGGTGCTGTAAGAATTCTGCCTAAAATCTCCTGGTAGGAGGAACATAACCCTAAGGTCAAAGGATGCTGTGTCCGTCTATGAACGAAAGAGAAATATTAACCGCTTGCCGACCAGCCGCCGCCATACATGTCTGCTCTCCTGCGCAAACCACCGTAGGTGTACCCCGGTCTTTGCACAGGCGATAGCGGGTGTGCCACGGGCGCATACCCGTAAACTCTATGTCCGCCGGTGACCAGCGATCGCGGTTTACAGAGGTAAAACGGGGAACTATTAGTGTAAACAAGGCAATTCCCCGTTCTGCCAGATAACACATCAGATCTTCTGTTACCAGTGATCTCTGTCATGTCCCTTGTAGCCCATCCCCCCTACAGTTAGAACACACCCAGTGAACACACATCCCTTTCCTGCCAGTGTAACTTTTACATTGATCAGTGCATTTTTATAGTGCCGATATAAATGTCACTGGTCCCTATTTGGGGTCAGATTTGTCCACCGCAATGTGTCAGTCCTGCTAAAAAGTAAAAAAAATAAAATTCTCTAAATCTATCCCATAGTTTGCAGACACAATAACTTTTGTGCAAACAAATCAATATACACCTATAGCGATTTTTTTATTTGGGATATGCATTATAGCAGAAAGTAAACAAAAATGTTTAAAATTTACATTTTTTTTTGTTTATAGCTCAAAAAATAAAACAGCAGAGGTGATCAAATACCACCAAAAGAAATCTCTATTTGTGGAGAAAAAAGGACGCCAATTTTGTTTGGGTACATGAGCAATAGCGACCTCCCCCCCGTCACTGGCGACAGCGGGAGCAATAGCGACCCCCCCTCCCCCATCGTCACTGGCGACCGTGGGAGCAATAGCGACCCCCCCCACCGTCACTGACGACCGCGGGAGCAATAGCGACCCTCCTCACCGTCACTGGCAACCGCGGGAGCAATAGCAACCCCCCCCACCGTCACTGGCGACCGCGGGAGCAATAGCGACCCCCCCCCACCGTCACTGGCGACCGTGGGAGCAATAGCGACCCCCCCCACCAGCGACCGCGGGAACAATAGCGATCCCCCCCCCCCACCGTCACTGGCAACCGCGGAAGCAATAGCGACCCCTCCCACCGTCACCGGCGACCGCGGGAACAATAGCGACCCCCCCACTGTCACTGGCGACCGCGGGAGCAATAGCAACCCCCCCCCACCGTCACTGGCGACCGCGGGAGCAATAGCGACCCCCCCCCACCGTCACTGGCGACCGCGGGAGCAATAGCGACCCCCACCGTCACTGGCGACCGCGGGAGCAATAGCGACCTCCCCCACCGTCACTGGCGACCGCGGGAGCAATAGCGACCTCCCCCACCGTCACTGGCAACCGCGGAAGCAATAGCGACCCCCCCCACCAGCGACCGCGGGAACAATAGCGATCCCCCCCCACCGTCACTGGCAACCGCGGAAGCAATAGCGACCCCTCCCACCGTCACCGGCGACCGCGGGAACAATAGCGACCCCCTTACCGTCACTGGCGACCGCGGGAGCAATAGCGACCCCCCCCACCGTCACTGGCGACCGCGGGAGCAATAGCAACCCCCCCCACCGTCACTGGCGACCGCGGGAGCACTAGCGACCCCCCCCCACCGTCACTGGCGACCGCGGGAGCAATAGCGACCCCCACCGTCACTGGCGACCGCGGGAGCAATAGCGACCTCCCCCACCGTCACTGGCGACCGCGGGAGCAATAGCGACCTCCCCCACCGTCACTGGCGTCCGCGGGAGGCAATAGTGACCACCCCCACTGGCGTCCGTGGGAGGCAATGGCGACCGCCCCCCCCCCCCTCCCGTCACTGTCATCCGTGGGAGGCAATGGCGCCCGCCACCCCCCCCCCCTCCCGTCACTGTCATGCGTGGGAGGCAATGGCGCCCCCATGTCACTGGCAGAAATACACGCCCTTCTGAAACATTTAGAATTATTCTCTGATGGGGCTCACAGTCTCTAGGGAAAGGGGAGAATCCAAGTTCACACAAAGCCACTAACTGCCTGAACTTCATTCCTGCCAAGATCCTTCAGAAAGATGAATGGTCGTTCGCACGTCAGAGGAGCAAAAGCAAAACAAATCTGACTGTATAAACACTTGCATACAGTTTAGTTTATAGTTAAACCGTTTTATAATACTGAAAGGAAAAAAAAACTTCTAGAGGACTACTTTAAAACAGCTTGATATCTGCCAGCCCTTAAAGGACATCTATAGAGGGATCGCTGCTGGCATATATGTGAAGTCAGCACTGTGTGTTCTCTTCTCCCTATCTTCTGACCTTGAGAATATCTGTGTCCTGAAAGCAATGTCGTATTCATCACCAAAGTACACACAGGATCTAAGAACAGGAAAAGGGAAGTGTACACAACAGCAAAAGACCTTTCCAAATAAGCCGGGGACACTAGAAATGTCAGGCTTGGTCCAACGTTTTTATAATCTTTACAATAACAGCCATTCGGCACGATTAAAAACACATATATATATATTTTTTTAAACATACAAGTAGCAGCAATTTAGGCTCCATCCACATATGTGCAACTTCGGACACTGAGATGGTAAAGTCTCATTTTTCTTTCTATAAAAATAACAAATATAATATACTTACCTGCTCTGTGTAGTGGATGTGCACAGAGCAGCCCAGATCCTCCTCTTCTGGTGATCCCGCCCCCCGCTCCTGTTCAGTGCCCGCCCCAGCCATATGGGGCACCCGAGCAAGTCCCACCCCCTCCCTCTCCTGATTGGCTGCCGCCGGTCAGCTATCCAATGGCTGGGTCGGGGACAAAGCTGGACGCGTTAGGGGGGCTACTGCACACAAGTTGTGCTTTATCTTCATGCATCGAATGCATGGAGAGAGAAAAAAAAAAAAAAAAAAAAAACACATTCTCCCTTTACAACCCCTTTAACCACTTGCTTACTGGGCACATATACCCCCCTCCTGCCCAGGTGAAATTTCAGCTTCCGGCACTGCGTCGCTTTAACCGACAATTGCGCGGTCGTGCGACGTGGCTCCCAAACAAAATTGACGTGCTTTTTTCTCCACAAATAAAGCTTTCTTTTGGTGGTATTTGATCACCTCTGCGTTTTTTTTTTTTCGCTATAAACAAAAAGCGACAATTTTGAAAAAGGTTTTAATATTTTTTACTTGTTGCTATAATAAATAGCCCAATTTAAAAAAAAAAAAAAAATGTTTCTCACTCTAAGCCGATACGTATTCTTCTACGCAATAAGCGACTGGTTTGCGCAAAAGTTATAGCGCCTACAAAATAGGGGACAGAATTATTATTTATTTATTTTACTAGTAATGGCGGCGATCTGAAATTTTTATTGGAACTGCGACATTATGGCGGACACATCGGACACTTTTGACACATTTTTGGCACCACATTTATACTGCTATAAATATGCACTAATTACTGTATAAATGTGGCATTGAAGAGGTTAACACTAGGGAGTGAGGAAGTGATTAAATGTCTACCCTGCATAGTGTTTCTAACTGTGGGGGGAGGGGACTGACTGGGGGAGGTGACCGATCTGTGTCCCTATGTACAAGAGACACAGATCAATCTCCTCTCCCTGACAGGACATGGATCTGTGCGTTTACACCCACAGATCCACGTCCTTGTCTCTGTAACCGCCGATCACATGTGCCCAGAGGACATCGCGGCCGCCAGGCACTCGCATCGGCATCTCAGTCATGTGGCGGGCGCTCACGCGCCCCCCAGTGGCCCGGAGGCCGTATGAAGACGGCGTCCCAGAGATTTAGAACCACACTGCGGCCGTATATATTCGTACGGCCGTCAGGAAGTGGTTAAAGCCGCAGCAACTTTAAAAAGGTTCATGCACTACTTTGGTTCCGACTTTCATGCAACTTGAGTGCCATTGACTGCAATGTAAACCCTCAAATGATGCATGAAAGTTGCACCTGAATGTTACATGCGACAGATGTTCACCATCATTGGTCAAAGCCGAAGTTGCATCCATCCAAAGTCGCATTAAAGTTAAACGACTTTAGAGTCATACAAGTGTGACTGGAGCCTTACACACCATTCACACTTGTACGACTCGTCATGCGATTTTTTGATGTCCAAAGCCGCATGACAAGTCACACCCCATGTTTTTCAAGGATAACCATTCATATATCTACAACTTAAAGCGGTCCTCCACCCTAAAGTGGAGTCCCGCTGATCGGAACCCTCCCCCCCTCCGGTGTCACATTTGACACCTTTCAGGGGGGAGGGGGGTGCAGACACCTGTCTAAAGACAGGTATTTGCACCCACTTCCGGCCACACGATACGGGCGAAAGACGGGCATTCCGTCACATCCCGTCTGTCCCCCGTTGTGTGCTGGGAACACTCGGCTCCCAGCACACAGCGTGTGAGCCAATCGGCGGGCGCAGCGCGACTCGCGCATGCGCCGTAGGGAACCGGGCAGTGAAGCCGCAGCGCTTCACTTCCTGGTTCCCTCAGCGTGGATGGCGGGGGGAGCAGCAGAGTGACGAGCGATCGCTCGTGCTCTGCTGCGATCGGCGCTGGACTCCAGGACAGGTAAGTGTCCTAATATTAAAAGTCAGCAGCTGCAGTATTTGTAGCTGCTGACTTTTAATATTTTGTTCCCATGGCACATCCGCTTTAAAGTCACAACGACTTTAAAGTAGTTCAGTCATGGGCCATAGTCTTCCATGTTAGCCGTCAAAAGTTGCATGAAAGTCGTACCTGAATGTTTTACATGCAACAGGGGGTCGGACTTTGCAGAGGGACACATCCAAGTCTCACCTCTCCCAAGTCGCGTCAAAGTTGCACAAATTCTGAGTCATACAAGTATATGGAGCCTACTCCCCTGCTCTGTAATGGTTTTGCACAGAGCAACGTCGATTCTCCTCTTCTCGGGTCCCTCACCGGCTCTCCTGTCTCTCCCCCCCCCCCCTGTACCCCCAATGCAATTTGCTTGCTCAGGGGGCATGTGTGTGGCTCACTCCATTGGCCGGCTCTGTGTGGAGGATGGAGAGATGCAGGATCTCTAGGAGTTTTTCAGTCAGTCATTCTTAATTACCGTATTTTCCGGCGTATAAGATGACTTTTTGCATCTAAAATCATGCCCCAAAAGTCGGGGGTCGTCTTATACGCTGGGTACCTTTCTGTCAGACAGCGGCCATCCATTATTCAAAAGCCGCGCCTCCTCCTCTGACTGTTCCGTGATAGGCGGAACACTAATTTTCCCAGCAGAGCCTCTGTTCAGTGTTCCGTCTATCACGGATGCCTTCTCAGCCTCGGCCGAGAGGACGTCTGTGATAGGCGGAACACTGAACAGAGGCTCTGCTGGGAAAATGACCAGTTACACTTACCGGTAGCTGGATTTCTACGATGTCTTACAGGACGGCACGCTGAGAGTAGACTGGCCACCTGACAGGAAACACAATCAAAAAAGAGGTTAAAAGGCCCCACCCTTCCCATGTGCCTCAGTTTGTAGATAAGTAACCGCTATTAGAACACGGTCCTAGGACCTAATAAAAAAATAACTCCGAATAGCAGTAAATAACAGGGAGGGAAGTAGGCCTGCCGTCCTGTAAGACATCGTAGAAATCCAGCTACCGGTAAGTGTAACTGGTCATTTCTCCCTCGTCTTCCAGGACGGCACGCTGAGAAAAAAGCAAGCAATCTTTGGGCCTACCTTAGGGCGGGACCACCGTCTGTAGGACCTTCCTACCAAATACCAGATCTTGCGGTGACAGCAGTTCGACTCTGTAATGTCTGACGAACGTATTCTGGCTTGACCAGGTCGCCGCTTTACATATTTGTTCTATGGAAGCTCCTGCTCTTTCTGCCCAGGAGGCTGCCAGTGATCGGGTGGAATGGGCCTTGATAACAGGAACTGGTCTACCCGCTAAGGTGTAGGATAAAGAAATAGCCTGCCTGATCCATCTGGATATAGAAGCTTTTGTTGCCTGCTGACCCTTTTTCTGACCAGAAAAATTAACCAAAAGATGAGGGGAATTCTTAAACTCACTTACCCTCTCTAAATAAATCAAAAGACAACGTCTTACGTCCAAGCAATGAAAAGTAGCCTCCTTCTCATTCTTGGGATCTGCGCAAAACGAAGGGAGGACTACCTCCTGGGATCTGTGGAACTTAGTTGCCACTTTGGGCAGGTACAGAGGATCCTGACTCAGTACCACCCTGTCTTCAAAAACCCGAAGAAAGGGTTCCTTAATGGAAAAAGCATGCATGTCTCCAACTCTTTTGGCAGACGTGATAGCCAACAAAAAAGTAAATTTAAAGGAAAGTAATTTAATTGGAATACTATCTATAGGTTCGAATGGTGCCTTAGATAGCTGATTCAAGACTAGGGAGAGGTCCCAAGGGGGAACTCTAGAGACTTTTATAGGGGAAAGTCTGTCCCTGGCTGTCAGAAACCTCCTAATAAGAGGATCCCCAGAAAGGCTCCTGTCCAAAAAATAGGACAAGGCCGTAACTTGGACTCTCAAGGTCTTAGTGGCTAAGCCTAGTTCCACCCCATCCTGGAGGAAATCCAGGATGACGGGGATGTCAGGGTAGGAGATCTGTTTCGCGGAGCACCAGCGCGAAAAGACCCCCCAGATTCTTGCATAGATGAGTCTGGTGACTTTCTTGCGACTAGCCAACAGGGTTCCTATCACCTTTTCCGAACAGCCTCTCTGCTGCAGGTTCCACCTCTCAAGAGCCATGCCGTCAGGCTGAAGAATTCTGGGTTCGGATGAGAGACCGGCCCCTGCCGCAGAAGACCCGCCCGGGGAGGGAGAGGAAGCGGGGGAGCTAGAGCCCAATGTTTCAGGGTGGGGAACCAGGACCTCTTGGGCCACCAAGGAGCGATTAAAATCAGGTTGGTGTCTGAGGCGTTCAATTTTTGCAGAACCCTTGGGATGAGATTCAAGGGAGGAAAGGCGTAGGCCAACCGGAATCTCCAGGGTTGAGCCAACGCATCCACCCCCAGTGAACCCTGCTCTCGGGAGAGGGAAAAGAACCTGCTCACCTTTTTGTTCCCCTTGCACGCAAAGAGGTCTACTTCTGGGCGACCGAGCTGTTGGCAAATCCAGCTGAAGGTCTCCGGGCATAATTCCCATTCCCCCTGAAGGATGGGCTGGCGGCTCAGAAAATCGGCCTCCAGATTGAGGGTTCCTCTTATATGGACCGCTAGAAGAGAGGGCACCCTCTGTTCTACCCAACTTAGGATCCTCAGGGAGAGGGCTAGGAGAGAGTGTGACCTGGTGCCCCCCTGCCGGTTGAGAAAGGCGATCGTAGTCGCGTTGTCGGAGAGGACTAGGACCTCTCGGCCCTGAATTCTCTCCTCGAAGGCTTCCAGAGCCTCCCCAACCGCCAATAACTCCCGGTAGTTGGAAGAAGCCCGCCTTTGCTGGGGATTCCAAGAACCCTGGGCTCGAAGTTCCTCCGTATGGGCTCCCCACCCCCAGCTGCTGGCATCTGTAGTGACTTTGATCGGGTTGACCTGACTCCACAGACGACCCTTTAAAAGGTTCTGGGGCAATAGCCACCATTGTAAGGTGTCTTTTACTGGAACCGGGATACTGACCCTGGTATCCAACGTCTCTTCCGTTCCCCCCCAAGATGAGAGAAGGAAGGCCTGCAGGGGCCTTGAGTGGAGTTGTGCCCAAGGAACTGCCGGGATGCACGAAGTCATCCGTCCCAACAACCTCATGATTTCTCTGAAAGAGGAATCTACAGCCGCCACTAGGGACCTGACCGCTGTCATAAGACCCTGTGCTTTGTCTTGGGATAAGACAAGCTTCCTTTCTAGGGAGTCTATAAGAAAACCTAGGTACATCTTCCTTTGTTCTGGAAGGAGAGAAGACTTCTCCCTGTTCACGATCCAACCAAGGGATTCCAGGGTGGTTATGACAGTGGCCAGGTCCAGAAGGAGCTGATCCCGACTCAGGTTGAAGAGTAAAAGGTCGTCCAAGTAAGGGACGAGGGAGATCCCCTTTAAATGTAGAAAAGCCATCACCTCTGCCAGGACCTTCGTAAACACCCTCGGACTGGAAGCCAGTCCGAAGGGGAGGGCCGAGAACTGCCAGTGCTGAACTCCTTGGGCAGAGGTGAGGGCGAATCTGAGGAATCTCTGGTGATCCGGACAAATAGGAACGTGAAGGTAAGCATCCCTCAAGTCTATTGTCACCATGAACACGCCTTCTAACAAGAGGCCCCTGAGACTGTACACATTCTCCATACGAAATTTTTTGTATTGAAGATGCACATTTAGGGGTCTGAGATTGATGATCAATCTGAATTTCCCGAGTGGTTTGGGAACGACAAAAATATGGGAGTATACTCCCTGGCCCTCTTGATTTGGAGGGACTGGGACTATGACTCCCTGTTCGGCCAGGCTGGCAACGTTCTGGGAAAGTCCAGCGGCTTTGCGAGGATCGCTTGGTAGGTGTGCGAGGAGAAAAATGGGGGGAGGAAACTGGCGGAATTCTAGCCTGTAACCTTCCCTGATGATCTGAAGGACGTGAGGACTCCTGGTTATCTCCTCCCAAGCGGGAAGGAACCTGGAGAGCCTGCCCCCTACCCTCTCGTCACTTGGGATCCTTTTCACCAGGCTTGGGGCTGGAAAAAAGGATCCCACTCTTTGGCTTATCCTTTCCAAACCCCCAGCGCCTGCCGGGTGCCGATTTCTTCCCTGGGGGGGGGTTTTTCCACTGGTTGGGACGAAAAAACTTCCCCCTATTTGCTCTAGGTTTGGAGGGAAATTTATTTCCTTTTTCAGAGGATCTCGCTAGGGCCTGATCTAATGCGGTGCCGAACAGGAGGGAACCCTCAAACGGAATCGCACACAAGCGTTTTTTTGACGCAAGGTCGCCCCTCCAAGTTTTCAGCCAGACAGCTCTCCTAGAAGCATTAATAAGTGCTCCAGTCTTGGCTGAAGCGCGAACCGTCTCAATAGCTGCGTCTGCCAAATAGGCTACCGCACTGCCGATCACCTGGAGGGACTCTTGAGTTTCTCTAGACTTGGAAGAACTTGCTAGATGATCTAACAGCCTGGAAGTCCAAGCGGCAGTGTTCCTTGCGACGCATGCTGAAGCTAACGCAGGACCCAAAGCGGCTGCATTGGCTTCCCAGGCTCTACGGAGGGAGGTATCAGCACGCCTATCCATGGCATCCCTTAAACTCCCTGCATCCTCAAAAGAGAGATCGGATTGTCTAGAGACCTGAGCTAAAGATGCGTCAAGACGAGGAACTTTAAAAAAGGTATCCTCCACCTCATCTTTAAAGGGGCAGCGGCGTTTCCAGGTCTTAAACTTGGGAAGTTTCTTTTCTGGCTCAGCCCATTCCCTCCGGATAATATCCTTGAGGGATTGATGCACTGGGATAGTCTTAGACTGAGGCTTAATTAAACCCAAATACATCCTGTCCTGGGCTGAAACCTGCTCTGCTGGATGTTGGATCTGCTCAGAGGCGTAAATGGCTGCGAGAAGACCCTCCATATCATCTGCGGAAAATATATATTTCCCAGACCTGGCATCCTCGTCCTCTTCCTCCGCCTGGCTTTCCACCAGGCCCTCTTCTTGAAGAGTGACCTCAGAATCCTCGGAGTCAGAGGAAGGAGCCTTCCTAGTTCGCTGGCGGGAACCCAGCCGCGCAGAAGTGGATCCCTCCTGAGACGAAGGACCAGGTACAGGGGGATCAGACTCCCTACTTTTCAAGGAAGATTTAAAATCCTTGAGAGTGGCGAGCATTTCTGACTGCACAGAGAGAAAATCCTTCATGATTTGCGAGGTCTCTTTCCCAGCTAGTTTAAGGATACACTTGGAGCAAAAGGGTTTGCTATAGTCTGTCGGGAGCTTATCATTACAATTCCCACATTTCTTAATTTTTTTAAGGGGTTTAGTAGATCTACTGGCTTCCCCCTGGGCAGAAGGGTCCTCTCCTAAAACATAATGTAAAATAGAAAGGCCCATTAGCAACATACTCTCACAGCTGAGGTTCTACAACAAGAGGGGGGGGGGCCCCCACCCCCGAACACAAGGAGGACTCACCCCGGGTGGACTCCTCAGCAGCCAGGTCTGTCAGACGGTCCTCCATGATGAGGGCGCCCGGCCCTTCTCTCTCCCCGGCTGCGTGTTGCTCTGCCTCTGCTGTGCTCTGCAGCGAAAATGTGGCATCCGTCGGTGGAGGCCGCCATCTTGTAGGGGCGGAGTGACGTCACGCCGTCGGACGGCGTGCGCGTCATCAATACGCGCCCAGCAAGTGACGGCGCCGCTCGGAGCGGCGCCCAGCCCAGCCGACACCACGCTGCAGAGGGGAAGTCTCCCTGTAAGGTAGGAGGGAAGACGGGGGGGGAGAGAGGTACGGCCGCCTCAGAGCACTAGGGAAGCCTTGCTAGCTAGGAGGCTCTGGCGTCCAGGGAGGCACTCTTCTTAGTTAGCACTTTCAGCCTCCCTAGACCATAAAGAAGGGATACCCCCCCGGGAAAGTGCAAGCACCTTGACCGGACCCAAAAGCACCCAGTACCTGTGGTCTAGACTCCGGGGGGAGGACCACCAGCCCCAGGCCTTAGGTCAGCTTGAAAATAAAAAACTGTTTCGCTGTAGGGGAAACACAATCAGAAACTGAGGCACATGGGAAGGGTGGGGCCTTTTAACCTCTTTTTTGATTGTGTTTCCTGTCAGGTGGCCAGTCTACTCTCAGCGTGCCGTCCTGGAAGACGAGGGAGAAATGAGTGTTCCGCCTATCACGGAACAGCCCGAGGAGGCGGTGCGGCTTTTGAATAATGGATGGACGCCGTCTGACTGACCGACTCTGAAAACAGGAGAAGGTAGGGAGATCATCGAGGCAGGGAATGGAATGGCCCAGTGAGGCATGCATAGATGGCCCCGTGAGGCATGCATAGATGGCCCCGTGAGGCATGCATAGATGGCCCCGTGAGGCATGCATAGATGGCCCCGTGAGGCATGCATAGATGGCCCCGTGAGGCATGCATAGATGGCACCGTGAGGCATGCATAGATGGCCCCGTGAGGCATGCATAGATGGCCCCGTGAGGCATGCATAGATGGCACCGTGAGGCATGCATAGATGGCACCGTGAGGCATGTATAGATGGCCCAGTGAGGCATGTATAGATGGCCCAGTGAGGCATGTATAGATGGCCCAGTGAGGGGTCATCTTATACAGTGAGTATATCCAAAAAACAACATTTTAGCTGGAAAATTAGGGGGTCGTCTTATACACCCAGTCGTCTTATACCCTGGCAAATACGGTAGATATGTAAATTGTCCAACACCTTTATTTTCTGATTCTGACATATCAAGGGCATTGTTTAACTTTGTTCAAAGCTGCACAGTTTGTTTTTATCTACAAGCTCCTTTTACTTGTACAAGTAGTTATTTATTTTTAGTAAAGGTCAACTATGCCTTTAAAGCGGAACTATACTCACCTTGAATGCAGCAATGCACTGTCCCCGGCACTCACAACCGGCTGCTGACATCTTCGAGGGGCCGGCTTCTGGTCTCGATCACCGGCCGCAGATCATCACTCCTGCGCATGCAACGCTGCATCTGTCCCCTGGTGTCTCTACACTGAAAACCGAGCGATTGACCGCCACCCATCTCTGGGTTCTCATAGCTCCCCAAGCAGAGAGCTGCTGCCTGTCAATCACAGCTCTCTGCTCCCTCACAGGAGCGCTGAGCTGGAGGCCGGCCCAGGCTCTCAGCAGGTCGCTAAAAGGCCAAGCCGGGTGTCAGTCCAGGGATCTGGGCTGATCCCGACTTAGTGGTCAAGATGATGCGGTGCCTGGGACTGGCTCTGTGATGTATTTAGAGAGCGGCCTTCATCTCATTCTCTGCTGAAACCGGGTCACAGGAGTGCAGAATGAACTGCGATCTAAAGGAGAAGTACAGCCAAACAAGCTTTCCTGTACTTCTCCTTCAATGCAGAAAGACAAAGCATGTCTCTTCTGCATTACAAATCCTGCCTGTCCGCTGTTTTCATTCCCAGCCTAAAGTTCCACTTTAAAGGGGCTGTGAAGGTACATGTTTTTACACCTTAATGCATTCTATGCATTAAGGTGAAAAAACATCCGAGCATTAGCGCCCCTCCCCATCTCCCCCGAGCCCTTATTTACTTACCTGCCCCCTCGAAAGTCCCACGCCGCGAGCATGCTGGCTTCTTGGCCGGGCTTATGGCTCATTCATTGGTTGATTGAAAGCAGCGCAGTCATTGGCTCACGCTGCTTGTCAATCACATCGAATGACGCAGGGCCGAGTGATACAGTGAGCGGCTATAGCCACCAGCTGTATCACGGGAGCATGCCCGCAAGAACTTACCACCATGCGAGGGAGCTTGCATGAAGGTGGATAGTTCCTGCGAGGGGGAGCCGAGACAGCCGCCGAGGGACCCCAGAAGACAGGGTTAGGGGCCACTCTGTGCAAATTGAGCTGCACAGTGGAGGCAAGTATAACATGTTTGTTATTGTACAAAAAAAAAAAATTCCTTTAGTGTTCCTTTAAGCAACAAAAGTGGGAGGTGCTGGCCAAAGCCAATTACGTTTTGGTTCTCCTTTTATGAAAAAGCAGATTGGATTCTATAGGCAACAACTTAAAGTTTAATAATTTAGCTTCTCAGAGTTGAACGCTGGCCATGTATGCATTGCTTTTTCATTTATGTGATCATTTATGACCATAATAAGGCTGTTAATAAAAATGGTGCTGTGAATATGAATACAATTGTTTTAACCACTTAACGACCGCCGCCTGTAGATATACGTCCACAGAATGGCACGGCTGGGCAGATGTACCAGTACGTCTAACCGGTCGCGGGACCGCGTGATCCGCGGACCCGATGGCCGCTGGGGTCTCTTTTATAGCACAAAAAATAAAAATCGCAGAGGCAATCAAATACCATCAAAAGAAAGCTCTATTTGTTGGAAGAAAAGGACGCAAATTTTGTTTCAGGACAACATTGCATGACCGCGCAATTACCAGTTAAAGCAGCGCTGCAGTGCCAAATTGTAAAAGCACCTCTGGGCATTTAGCTGCATATTGGTCCGGGGCTTAAGTGGTTAATAAAAAAAAAAAATCACATTGTTTTGCAGATTAAAAAGAATAAAGTGAATTTTTTTACTTTCCTGGAAAGCATCGCACCCGCTTTTTTATTATTATTATTCTTTAAAACAATTGTATTCAGTATTCATATTCACTGCACCATTTTTGCAGGACTCCTGCAACCATCTAAGTGTATCCGTCTGCCCTTACCTCCAGATACTTAGTGACAGGAAGAGAGAATGAACAGTGCCATGGTAGTTTATTGAAACTACAAGTTGAAATCCCCCAAAGGTTGTCAGGACTTGTAGTTTCCCTTTCACAGAACTCTGAATTCATGGCGCAGCCAGGTGGGCGGAGTTGCGAACAGCCATATCTTTTTTTAAATAGTGGGGGGCGTGCGCAAGAGGCGGCTGCTGCTGCTGCTGGAACATGTTCCACCCTAAATACGGAAAGTGCACCAAACCCCGCAGATAACAGGTCTATGGCTCAGTGCAGGTAACCCGCAGCCCATTAACCCCTGCAGAACAGATATGCCCATATATACACTGATTTTAGTAATAATCTTACCTTAATAACAGTCTTCCATTCAGGTATCGCCGGCTGTTCCAATCAGAGTGCATTTGATATCACTCCGCCTGTGACAGGAGCCGGCGTTATACAGGAAGCATCAGCTTATGCATCTCTGCAGCTGCTTGCTACCTCTAACACCAGCTATATTAACAGTACTGATGCTCTAGGATAGAGAGTCGGCAACCCGAGATCTGAGCGTGCCAACCCGCCATCCCAGAGCAGGAGGTCGCGGGTGACAGAGGGGGCCACTCCTGCTTTAATGCATATACATACTGATTTTTTGGTTGTGGGTTTAGTTACCCTTTAAGCTTCATGCGTATGTCGCGCACAAAATCACGCACCAGCTAGCCGCGTTTGGGGTGACCATTATTGGCGGGCGAGTGAACCGCACGTTTTTTTCACAGATGAATGGAGCCTAAAAGTGGAGACTGCCGTATTGTTTGCTAGGTCCAAAACCACCACCTTTTATTACTTGTATCCTATCCTGTGGTGCCATGCCAAACAAGCACCTAGAGCATAGCTGACAAGATCGATCGTAGCAGTGCTCATGCGTTTACCTGTCAGGATCGTTTGGAAAGCAGCCTCCACATTTGTAGAGTCCAGGGCTGAAGTCTCGATGAAGGACAAACCATTCTTTTCTGTACAAGAGAAAAATTGCAAGTCAGATTAGGTGAGAACATAAAAACAAATGCTTTAATATTACAAAGAAACAGGCATTCATAGCAGCAAAGCAACGCACAGTAATCAGCATTTTTAATATAGAGGAAAAGGCTGGGGGAAAAAAAAAAAACACACAAAACACATGTAGATGCGTTTTACATGCGTTTCTATGCAAGTCTATAGAACCAAAAATGGCATCTGCTGCGGGTAAAAAAAAAGTCCTTGACTCTTTCCAAAACGCGCACCAGTTGAAAAACTGCATAGATGTGAACGTGACCCATAGTAAATAGTGTTAAAATGGACTGTAGTGCGTTTCTGCAAATCTGAAGACGCACTGCAAAATGCGTAGGTGTGAACCAGGCCTAAGTAGATTTTAGATATAAATTGCCGTTTGACAACATAGTTTTGATATATCAACTGTTTATAGAGAAGAAAACACACACACACACACACACACACACACACACACACACACACACACACACACACACACACACACACACACACACACACACACACACACACACACACACACACACACACACACACACACACACACACACACACACACACACACACACACACACACACACACACTTGAAATTTAAGAACACAAAACAAAAAACAGGAGGAAGGGAAGCGACTGAAAATAAGAGAATGTCACGAACTGCGACACAAAATTGCTGCTTTTCCCCTTTTATCCAGTACTGACTCCGCATGCAAAGTTCTGCCACTAGAGGCAGTGTGGTAGAATTCTACCGAGCATTACCTGTATGACCAACCACTGCTCACGGTGGCCTTATACAGAGAGATTCCCCCCCCCCCCAAGTACAGAGACCGCACAAGAAAAACCGTATCTGTACTGTGTGAAAAAAAAAAGTTTGTACAATTCATTCAGTTTAAACCAGGGGTAGAAGATCCGGAAATGTGAAGTGCATGTCCAATTTAACCACTTGCCTACCGGGCCCTTTCACCCTCTTCCTACCCGCTCAGCGTTGTCACACTTTGAATGACAATTGCGTGGTCACTCACGTAATGTGGTATCCATATGAAATGTTTATCTTTTTTTTTCTCCACACAAATATTTTTTTTTGGCGGCACTGTTTTTTTTTTTAAACAACAAAGTTCTTGGTTTATGAGAAAAGTTTGTAAATAATTACTTTTTCTCCTTCACCGGTGTGCGCTGTGGCGCTGATGGGTACGGATAGGCTGCACTGATGAGGCACCAATATGCAGTACCGATAGGCAGCAATGATGGGTACCCATTGGTGTCAATTGCTGGGCACCGTTTGGGCTGCACTGATGATCAGCCCCCCGATAACCTGTACATGTCTCCCCTGCACGGAAATGATGATCGCCTCTCCTCTCTTCACACACGGTCAGTGCGAGGAGAGCCAATAAAAACGGTACTTCATGTGATCGGCGGTGATTGGACACAGCCGATCACATGGGTAAAGAGCTGCACCATCGGCTCTTTACCAAGATCAAGGTGGTGCCGTGTCCCTGTGGAGGGCACACGAGAGCAGCGACACTGGGGCTACGTCATACAATGTCACCCCAGAACGTGAGGCGGTTAAAGTGGTTGTAAAGGGTGAAGGTTTTTTACCTTCGTGTATTCTATAAAAAGCATATCAGAGGGTCTCGATATTCAGATCTCCTGAGGTGCTACAACCCATCTAAACTGGCTAGGAAAAGCATCAGTTTCACACTGAGAGCGCCGGTCGTCAGCGGTAAAGCGCTGCTCATTTTAGCGGCGCTTTGCTGCTAGCAGGGCCTTTTAACCCCAAAGGGGCTAAAAATTTGACTAGCCTCAAATTATTTTTTCAGCAGCAGCTACAAATACTGTAGCCGACGACTTTTAATAAGGGCACTTACCTGTCCAGGGAGTTGCGGGGCGCTTTGTGAATGGCCAGCATGTCTTTTGGGACACACACAGGTCCCAGAAGACAACGGGGGAGCTCACCGCAGAAGAGGACATGACGTCGTGGCCCGGTACTCGGTACTTCCAAAAAGGCAAGAAATTGTTTTTTTTAAATGAGGTGTTCTTCCGTTTAAGACCACCTCTCAAAAATGGGTGGAACTCCGCTTTAAAAGTTGAAGTCCAGCATATTCCTAACCAAGCTTAAAGCAAAGAAGTTCACCCCACCGCCCCCGCAGCCAGACCATTCACAGAGCACAGTAGGGAAACCGGTTGTGAAGCTACAATGTTTTACTACCAGTTTCCCTTGGACCCCTTTCACACTGAAGCGTTTTTACAGCGTTTTAGCGTTCAAAATAGCGCTATTAAAACGCTCCTAAAACGCTCTCCATGCATCTCAATGGACCCTTTCACACAGAGTCCAGCAAGCAGCATCTTTGGAGCAGCTTTTGAGCGCTGAAAAAAAACCGCTCCAAAAACGCCCCTCTCCATTGAAATGAATTGAAAGCGCTGTAAAACGCCTTGCCCTTTTACACTGAAAAAATGCCCCAAAACTTTAGGGTTTTAGCTGTGCTTTACCAGCACATTGGGATTGCAAATGAGGCTTTGCGCGAATAACGCCCCAGTGTGAAAGGGGCCTTAGGCAAGATGGCAGCTCCAGCACTCGATAGCCGTTTGAAAAATTGTCTTGGGTGAGGACGCTACTGGATTCCTGGACAGGCAAGTGCCCTAGTTTTTTTCTGAAGGCGTCTGGAGCTCCTCTCCAACTATTCTGACAGCGATCTGAGCCGGCTTCAGTGACAAGGGACCGCTAACAGCTTCATTGCCCGGATGTGACGTCACCCACATGCTTACTACGGGGCATCCGTTGTCAGCTGTCCCTCCTCTACACTGAGGCCTGGCAGCTAATTATGTGACTGGACCGCTCTAAGAATAGGCAAGTATACACATCTTCCTTTCACAGGGCAGATAGAATGGGGTTTAGAAGAGGAGTGGGATCAAATTTAAGCTTAGTTAGGAATAGGCTGGACTTCCACTTCAACTCCAGGTTTACTTCCACTTTAAAAAAGTGATATTAAAAAGGCTCCCTTTTTTTTTTTTTTTTTTAAATAACAAACATGTCATAATTGCCTCCACTGTGCAGCTTGTTTGGAAAGAGAGTGGCCCCGATCCCCATGTTCTGGGGTCCCGCGACGGCTCTTCCTCACAAGCGCTAACCTCCTCTGGGAAGCACTCTCCCAAGGGGGTTACCCTGCGGGCACGCTCCCATGTCATACACTCAGCGTCCATAGACGCTGAGTGTAGGATTCGCCCACTCTCCGTGCCCGCATCATTGAATTTTATGGCTGCGCTATCAATCAATCCAATGAAGAGCTGAGAACCCGTGGAGAGTGCGACGCGGGATCACACCCACAGAAATTCGAGGCTCTGGCAAGTAAAACCGTGGAGGGGGGGGGGGGGGGGGGGATAGGCGTTTTCTCACCTTAATGTATAAGATGCATTAAGGTGAAAGATCAAAAAGCTTTACAGCCACTTTAAATAATTAAAACTATTTACTTTATAACCAATTGCCACACCTGCTATCAGATCATTCACATTTCCTTGCACAACAAAAACCGAGTCGGACTGAATTCTGCTCAGCCATTCACAGGGAGCCTTATATTGTCATCAATACATACGAGGCTTTCTCTGATTGGATCAAAAGGAAGAAAGTGGGCAGAAAACATCACAAGCTCTACCTCAGCCAATCAGTGAAAGTCTTGTAAAAAAAAATACAAGGCGTTCCTGTCCTGGGAACAGTTGAGCAACTCTCCGCCCAACTCAGTTCTCACAGCCATGGGCGCTGTTCATGTAGACTTTGCATGGCATATTTTGGAAGAACGTAACTTCTATTAGTGATAACCTGAATTTAAACAATTCAGTCCAGTATAAAGTGAAGGACTATAGAATTCTAAACCTTGGCAAGGACACTAGTAAACGTTGTAGGGAAATTCAGATCAATGTATATAAATGTATAATACCTGCAAATGCTCGGGCCTCATCAGTCGGCACTGCTCTCAGGTGGCGCAAGTCACTCTTGTTGCCCACCAGCATGATGACGATGTTGTTGTCCGCATGGTCCCTCAACTCTT
The DNA here is from genome assembly GCF_905171775.1 of Rana temporaria. Taxonomy (NCBI): domain Eukaryota; kingdom Metazoa; phylum Chordata; class Amphibia; order Anura; family Ranidae; genus Rana; species Rana temporaria. The sequence goes on from NC_053491.1 coordinate 13,570,393, forward strand.
TCAGCCACCTTTCCACATTTTCGTAGGTAAGATGCTTGGCGATATCATACACCAGCAGAGCACCTACAGCTCCTCTGTAGTACCTGGAAGGAGAAGATACGCTGAGTCAGCTTATAAAGGAGTGAATCCAACGGGCGCTTTGCTTCTGAAATAGGCAGAACTGTGCAGAATTTGTCATTAAAGCGGTTCTCCACCCTAAAGTGGAGTCCCGCTGATCGGAACCCTCCCCCCCTCCGGTGTCACATTTGACACCTTTCAGGGGGGAGGGGGGTGCAGATACCTGTCTAAAGACAGGTATTTGCACCCACTTCCGGCCACACGCTACGGGCAAAAGACAGGTTTTTCTGACTTCCCGTCTGTCGCCCGTTGTGTGCTGGGAACACTCGGCTCCCAGCACACAGCGTGTGAGCCAATCGGCGGGCGCAGCTCGCGCCGTAGGGAACCGGGTAGTGAAGCCGGAGCGCTTCACTTCCTGGTTCCCTCACTGAGGATGGCGGGGGGAGCAGCAGAGAGACGAGCGATCGCTCGTCCTCTGCTGCGATCGGTGCTGGACTCCAGGATAGGTAAGTGTCCTAATATTAAAAGTCAGCAGCTGCAGTATTTGTAGCTGCTGGCTTTTAATATTTTTTTCCCCGTGGCACATCCGCTTTAAGGCTCCATTCACACTTGTACGACTCCAAAGTTGCACCGACTTTGGAGTGCAACTTTGATGCATCTTTGAATGGGTACAGCTTGGATACAACTTTGGCTTTGACCAGCGATAATGGACAACTATTGCATCGTCAGGTACAAACTTTCATGCAACTTTTGAGGGTTAACATTAAAGTCTATGGCCCTCAAGTTGCATGAAAGTCGGACCAAAGTGGCGCATGAACTACTCTGAAGTCGCTGCAAACTTTAAAGTTGCACATATATGGTTATCATTGGAAAACATGGGGAACGACCTGTCATGTGACTTTGGTGTCCAAGGCCCCTTTCACACTTGTGCGACTTGAGACTGCAAAGTCGCATGACAAGTCGTACCCCCATGATTTCCAATGAGTACCAATCATATGTGTGCGACTTCAAGTCGCACCGACTTCAAAGTATTCCCTGCACTACTTTGTTCCGACTTTGATGCGAGTAGAGGTCCATAGACCTCAAGTTTACACAGGCATTCCCCAAAATCGCAGCAAAGTTACAGTAGTGTGAAAGGGGCCTAAGAGTGCTTTTACACTCACAGCGCCCGGACGCGCTTTACTGACGTTTTTGCAGCTCTTTTCGGCTGCTAGAGGGGCGCTTTTAACCCCCGCTAGTGGCCGAAAAACGGATAAAGCGCTGCAAAGAAGCTGCTGGCAGAAATTTGTCAGTGCAGCGTCCCAGTGTGAAGGCACTCAGGCTTTCACACAGATTGCAGCTGAGGCTTTTTTCCACAGGCGCTATTTTTTGCACTAAAGCGCCTGAAAAAAACACCCCAGTGCGAAAGGGGCCTAAGGCTGCATTCACACTTCAGTGTTTTGTATCACAGATTTGCCGCCATTTGAAAACGCAACTGTGCAAATGGCAAATCGCGGGACTCGCATTTGAGATGCCACACATTTGACACTTACAAAAGACACTTGTGCTGCAATCGCGGGAAGCATGGCGCCCAAAAAAAGTTCAGGAGACGATTTTGGACGACAAGCGACCTGCACCACCAGTCCTGCGATTTGTCATGCGCATACCAACGATTTCAAATCGCGCGCAGAATCGCAGTACAATGGTCTGAATGATTGCATACAAATTGAAAGTATTTGGGTTTAACCTTATATTATATGGTTTTGGTAAAGCTAAAAGGAGAGAAAAAAAAAATGCTTATTCTTTATTTTCTTTTACGTCAGAAGCTACAAACACTGTAGCTGCTTACTTTTAAAAAACGGACACTTACCTGTCTTAGCACCTGTGATGTCGCCCCCCCCCCCCCCCCCCCAAGGCCAATCTCTCGATTGTGGCAGGTCCCGGCACCGTCATCCTCACTAAGGGCAACAGGCAGTGTAGCCTTGCGGCTTCACTGCCCATTTCCTACTGAGCATGCGCGAGTGGCGTGGCGCTTTATGAATGGGCGGCTGTTCTCTGGTATACACAAAGTTCCCAGAAGACAGCGCGCCACATTTCCCAGAAGACAACGCGGGGAGGACAAGAATGAAAACCAGCCGCGGACTAGGAAGAGGCAAATTAGGAAGATTTGGGGCAGCACAGTGGTGCAGCAAGTAGCACTTTCGCCTAGCAGCAAAAAAGGTCGCTGGTTTGAATCCCGACCACGACACCATCTGCCTGGAGTTTGCATGTTCTCCCTGTGCCTGTGTGGGTTTCCTCCGGGTACTCCGGTTTCCTCCCACACTCCAAAGACATGCTGGTAGGCAAATTGGATCTTATACATATATATACTGGGCCAATTTGGACATCTGTGTGTATGATTGTGTGTCCCAAGCGTGTCACGATCCTAAGGGGTAAAATGACCGCACCAGCCACGCAGACTCTGGCTGGAAAAAGCGCCCAGAAGCGATTCAGTTCGCATGAGTTGCGCTATACAAGTCATTCATTCATTCGCCTAGCAACCGCCATTTCTGGCAAGTAAATAACTATGTCATTTTTTTTTTTAGGGTAGACCTCTGCTTTAGAGCCCTTTCACACTGGAAACGCCTATAGCGGAGCGTTAAAATAGCGTCAAAACACCGCTATTTTACCGCGTTTTCAATTTATTTCAATGGAGAGGGGCGTTTTTTTTCAGCGCTCAAAAGATGCTGCTTGCAGGACTTTTCTCAACGCTCCTCCAGCGCAACGCCTCAGTGTGCAAGGGTCCATTGACATGCGTTTTTTATGAGTGTTTTAATAGCGCTATTTTTACCACGAAAACCAGTGTGAAAGGGCTCTTAACGCCGCAAATAAAAAAGGAAAAAAAATTATTGGATAAATAAAATATGCACAATACCACCCCATTTTCTTCCCACCCTTTCAGCCCCCCAACATAGTGACTCACGCGGAGGTGATTGCGCGGTATCTCTCCTGTCCAGCCGTGTCCCAAATCTGAGCTTTGATTGTTTTGCCGTCCACCTGGATGCTCCTTGTAGCAAATTCCACCCCGATGGTGCTTTTGCTCTCTAGGTTAAACTCGTTACGGGTAAAGCGAGAAAGGAGGTTACTTTTTCCAACTCCAGAATCACCGATCAGCACCACTGCAAAGAGAAAAAAAAAAAAAAAACAGCCTTGCGTTTAGTAAATCGCTCTGAAACATACACATGTCCATACAGGCGGCACTGCTACTATTACAACATAAGGAAACCTTGATTATTATGTTGGAAATCATCAAGTGGCAAGGAAAAAAAAAAAAAAAAAAAGGGGGCTCAGACAGACAATCACGTGACCACTAACTGGCTGTCAGTGATCACATGATTGCGAGTGTTGCAGAAAATACATACATTCACAACAAACACATTATAACCACTATAATTATCCACTTGAGGACCAGGCCTATTCTGACATTCATCTCCTCCTACATGTAAAAATTAGATTTTCTTTGTTAGAGAATTACTTGGAACTTCCGCTTTTGGCATGTAATTGTTTTTTGGGGGGGGGTTCTTTGTTTTGAAGGCGACTTCCTGTCCCACTTCCTCCTTCTGCCTAGAGGGCCGTCTAGGCGACACCTCCTCTCCCCCTAGGCGGACCCTCCCCTCTAGGCGATCTGGGACAGGTCCCAGAAGATCGCCTATCCACTCCGAGAGCGCAGCGGACTCGCGCATGTGCACCCGGCCGTGAAGCCACAAGCCGTCAGGGCCAGGTGCCCACAGTTGCAATGGAGGTGCCGAAGGGGGGGGGGGGGGGGAGAGAGCCGGCCTCCGTGCAGCCGCATCGCTGGACTGTGGGACAAGCAAGTGGCTGTTTATTAAATGTCAGCAGCTATGCTTTTTGTAGCGGCTGACTTTTAATAAACTAAAAAACAGCCTGGAACTTCCGCTTTAAATACAGAGCGTATTTTTTTTTCCTTCTTTTCTCTTATTGGGGGGGGGGGGGGGGGGAGAGGGGCAGGTTTTAGGTTGAAGAAGACATAGTAAAGGGGAGAGAGGGATACATAAAGTATAGAAATATCCGTTCAAATTACGTTGATGGATAGAATAAGGTATATGTTATATTTGGACGTGGTGATGTTTTTTTCTTTTTTTTGGAATATGTATTCTGTTCTGTATGCCTTTCACTTTTACAAAATAAAAAAATATTAAATACGAAAAAGAAAAAAAAAATACAGAGTGTGCAGAAATGTAAAAGGGTGACATGAGGCATCTTTAATATTTAAAAAAAAAAAATGGGTATTATATGGTGTTTGTGTGGATTATTCTTTAAATCAATGACATGACTAAAATCTGGGTTCCAGGACGGAGCTCATTTTCACTTCACCGTTATTTTAAGCAATGCTACTCAAAGTTCAAGATTAAATGTCATTATGTCATTCAATGTTACACAAAAGGTTTAAAAAAAAAAAAATCCAACATATTGTTGAAAAATAGAATTGGAATGGGCTGAGCGTACAGCTGCAGTTTACTGTAATCCTTCACCTGGGTGCACCAGTCTGACAGGTCTACCTCCCTCCCCCCCCCACACACACACTACAATCTGCTCATCATTTACAGAGGTGACGGCTGACGGAAGCCACAGCCTAGTTGAATGGACAATTTATTTCAAAAGAGAATGAGTGAGAAAAAGGTTATGCAAGATCATTCAAATGTGTTTAACCCGTTACTGATCACCGGCCTATTCATCCCCAGGAATGAATTACCCCCTTCCTGACCAGGCCATTTTTTGGGATTGGCACTTCGACGCTTTAACCGACAATTTGTACCCGAACAAAATTGATGTCCTCCCCCCCCCCCCACACACACAAATAGAGATTTCTTTTGGTGGTGTTTGATCATATATTGCAGCTTACCGATCAGATGTGCTGACCGCATTATTTTTATGTGTGTTGTATGTGTGTGTTGTTTGTGTGTATGTACACACACAATTTTTTTTTTATATATATATATACACACACACACACACACACACACACACAAACATACATACATCACAACACACACACACACACACACACACACACATACAAATATCCGAAAAAAAGAATTTGATGTTACATGAGGATAGTAGAAGAGATCAATGCCATTACCCTAATCAATGCTCCCACTACAGACTGCTGAGGTCAGAGGGCCACCCAGTTGGGCACCAGGGATTCAAAGTAACGAGATAAAACCCCATTCAAAAAAAAAAAAAGTATACACTTCACTTTTCCTTTCAGCCCCTCGGGATGAATGAGAGGAATCACAAGATTCCACATGGCAGCACGGATGGAGGAATCTCCTGCTGCTGACTATTGTTTTCCTGGTCGTCAGAATACCCAAAGAGTACCTGTCTGGGATTGGAGGCAGCCGCTAGGTTAGGCTTCATGTACACGAGACGTTCAACCTCTCCTGAATGATTTATCTTGACAGCTAGAAAATGGTGTCTAAAAATGGCCGATTAGCCGCGTTTACATGCCGTGTTGGCATCTAGAAGCATTTGGATTTTAGTTTATTTTTTTAAATGACCAAAACAAAAAGACAAGGATGTGAAACAGGAAGTGGTAATAAACCCAAAACCAAAAAAGGTCATTAATTGCAGCTTACCGATCAGATGTGGTGACCGCATTATATTTATTTTTTTAAAGGCCTTCTTCTCCCCCCGTTCTCACCTGGTGATCTGGTCATTAAGACACCATTCTTGATAAAGTTTTGTACAAACTTTATTTGAAGTGTACAAAAAAAAAACTAAAAGAACGGACACTTCATTCATGGCAATGCACAGTAGAGCGCTGCGTTGCTGTATATCGCTGTGCGATAAAATGACGCATTTCTGCATTTTAGCGCAGTTTAAGGTTGTAGTTTAGGTATGACATTTACAGCAGAACCAAATGTAATACTTACCTCTGTTTGAATGTTCCGACACCTACAAAGTACCTTGGCTGGCACCCGCATCTTTTCTCAAGGCTTCTTTTGGGTGACGGTCTTTGGCCGTCTGATTGGCTGGCATGGCCTGACCCGTCACTTCCACTTGTGCGCGATTCCTGACCAGCAGCGGACTCAGCCTCTCAGTGCACCGCTGGGAGCCTGAGACAGACACTCCTACCCTCCTCCACAACCTGGTGCTCTTGCAAGTGCTGGAGGGGCAGGAGCAGAGAGCTGGTGACTGACAGTTACTGGCTCTCTGCTCACTGAAGACCGAGAACGGAGTGATCAGCGTTTTTTGATCGCTTTGTTCTCTGTGTTGTAGGTGATGGGGGACCAAAGCTGCACCCACCTGTTCCAAGTGAGAATGCAAGTTTTTTTGCAAACGACAGTGATCTGGCCACGGGCTACACCTCATATACATACAAGTTTACATGCCCCAAAAAAGAAAAAAAGCCTTTGGATAAATCAGTCATTTTTTTTTGTAAATAACAAACATGTTATACTTGCCTGCTTTGTGCAGTGATTTTGCACAGAGCAGCCCTGATCCTCCTTTTCTGGGGTCCCCCCCTACTGGTGCTCCTGGCCTCCCTCCGCAGTTTGCTATGGGGGCACCTGAACAAGCTTGCCCCTGAGCCGTTCTGTGTTTCCATACACACACGGCGCATGGCTCGGCTCCCGCTCTCTCCTCATTGGTTCACTGGTTGTGATTGACAGTAGCGGGAGCCAAGGGCTCCTGCTGCCGTCTTAGCAAATGAGGGAGACACTCAGGAGGGGTGCTGCACATCACTGGATCAGGTAAGCATTATAGAATAGGCTGTAGCCGGGGTGCAGAGCAGAGTCCTGCTGTCTGTCAATAGACACAGCAGCAGGACGCGGGAGCGGGCCTGCACGGGTGCCCCAATGGAGAGTGGCTCTCCGACAGGCCATTTGAGAAGAGGAGGACCCAGGAGCGCCGCTGAGGGACCCCAGAAGAGGCGGATCGGGACCACTCTGCAAAACCAACTGCACAGAGAAGGCAAGTATTTAAGTGGACCTTGCCAAAAAATGCATAAAACACAGGGCGACTAAACACTGTGAATGCAACTGTTAAAGTGTACCAACGTCCCGATAGTATGAAAGTGGAAATTAATCTGGACGGGGGGGGGGGGGGGGGGGGGGGGGGACACGGATGTACCATACCCTCTCTGCTCCCTACCTTATCGTTACTCGCTGGACACCAAGATACTACCGCACTCTTCAAAGGATTATCCCCTTTTCTGTGCTGGGGTGGTGACTGTACAACCCCCTCCCCCCCCCTGCTATCCAGCGTACAAGTTATCAAACATTTGGAGTCATACTAGACTCTGGGACACGTTTAGGGACACCGGAGGGGATACCTGTTGCCTACCCTACACTACCGTCTTTCAACAAACCGTGCATTAGCCCAAGTTTTTTACCTCTATATACAACAGTGTTTTAAAGTACCTACCACATGCCCAAAAGGCTGGCTAGGTAACAGCGCAGTATATACCTTACTTTATTACTAACGGTCTGATCCACATATTTTTGCGGAGACCTGTTTAACCTACCTCTATGCTCCTGATGAAGCGTCCTGTACGCGAAACATGTCGAGAGTAAAAGCAAGATTTACCAGTCCGCATATCAAACTCAGTCTCAAGGATTAAAAGTTTGTATATACCCTCTGGTGCTATATGTTCTCATGTTCATGAGTATATGGGCATAAGTATAAGCTTTTATTTATTATTCTTTATAACATGTACTGCAGGGCTCGACAAGTCCCGGTCGCCATGGCGACTAGAAATCGGGTCCTGACTTGGCTTGAGCTGGCGCCATCTGGTGCTGAGCCGTTGGTATTGCAAGTTATTACCACCAGATGTGTAAGCTGGCGCCATCTGGTGCTGAGCCGTTGGTATTGCAAGTTATTACCACCAGATGTGTGAGCTGGCGCCATCTGGTGGTGGCCGTTGGTATTACAAGTTAAGCATTACAAGTTAAACAGCAATTCTAATGTCATTTTTCACCATTTTCATTGCCATCTTCTTCCCTCTAATTAGAACCCCCAAACATTATATATATTTTTTATCCTAACACCCTATAGAATAAAATGGCGATCATTGCAATACTTTCTGTCACGCCGTATTTGCGCAGCGGTCTTACAAGCGCACTTTTTTGGGAAAAAATTACACTTTTTTTAATAAAAAAATAAGACAACAGTAAAGTTATCCCCTTTTTTTAATATTATAAAAGATAATATTACGCCAAGTAAATTCATACCCAACATGTCACGCTTCAAAATTGCGTCCGCTCGTGGAATGCCGACAAACTTTTACCCTTTAAAATCTTCATAGACGACGTTTTAAAAAATCTACAGGTTGCATGTTTTGAGTTACAGAGGAGGTCTAGGGCTAGAATTATTGCTCTCGCTCTACCAATCGCGGCGATACCTCACATGTGTGGTTTGAACACCGTTTACATATGCGGGCGCTGCTCACGTATGTGTTCGCTTCTGCACGCAAGCTCGTCGGGACGGGGTGCGTTTTCTGGCTCCTAACTTTTTTAGCTGGCTCCTAGATTCCAAGCAAATTTGTCAAACCCTGATGTACTGAGATATTATGCTGATACTGTACTGTTTTTTCACTAAGTTATGTATACAGTTTTCCTTTTATATCCTTTTTATGAATAAATATTTATAGATTTTTTACATTTATTACTTGTACCGCCAAAAGTCCATTCTATTAGTCCAGAGAAGGCAAGTAGGACTTTCTTTTTTTAAAGGAACGTTTACATATCCTTTGAGAGCCGAGACTTTTGTGCACATCTCTGGATCCCGATGGGGCTCAGACGAGTATTGGAGGGGGCTGCCACACACATTGCATAAAAGTAAAACAATCTGGAGCCTTTACAGCCATTTTCATTTAAAAAAATGACCGACTGGGTCACTTTAAAGAGGAGTTCCACCCAAAAATGGAACTTCCTCTTATCCCACTCCTCTCCCCCTTACATGCCACATTTGGCATGTAATTTTTTTGGAGGGGGAGTGGGGGCTTCAGGAGAAGGGGACTTCCTGTCCCACTTCCTCCTTCCGCCGAGGGGCTGCAAAGGCGATACTTCATATCGCCTTTAGGTAGCCCCTCCCTGAAGGCGATCGCCTGGGACACGCGACAGGTCCCAGGCGATCGCCTGTCCAATCGAACAGCGCAGCGCAGGTCCCAGGCGATCGCCTGTCCAATCGAACAGCGCAGCGCCGGAGCCGCGCATGCGCAGTGCCGCTCGCGCATGCGCAGTGGGTGCCCGGCCGTAAAGCCGAAAGCTGTCACGGCCAGGTGCCCACAGTGACCATGAAGACGCTGGCCGGGGAGAGGAGCGGACCCCCGGCCGGCGCATCGCTGGAGCAGGTAAGTGTCAGTTTATTAAAAGCCAGCAGCTAAACTTTTTGTAGCTGCTGACTTTTAATAAACTTAAAGCGGGGGTTCACCCTTAGAGGGCACTTTTTCCCCTTAGATTCCTGCTCGTTTTGTCTAGGGGAATCGGCCATTTGTTTTAAAATATGAGCATTACTTACCCGTTTACGAGATGCATCTTCTCCGCCGCTTCCGGGTATGGGCTGCGGGAATGGGCGTTCCTATTTTGATTGACAGTCTTCCGAGAGGCTTCCGACGGTCGCATCCATCGCGTCACGATTTTCCGAAAGAAGCCGAACGTCGGTGCGCAGGCGCAGTATAGAGCCGCACCCACGTTCGGCGTCTTTCGGCTACGAGTGACGCGATGGATGCGACCGTCGGAAGCCTCTCGGAAGACTGTCAATCAAGAAGGAACGCCCGCTCCCGAAGACCCATACCCGGAAGCGACGGAAGAAGATGCATCTCGAAAACGGTAAGTACGGATCATATTTTAAAACAAATAGCCGATTCCCCTAGACCAAACTAGCAGGAATCTAAGGGGGAAAAAAAAAAAAAATTTAATAAATGGGTGAACTCCCGCTTTAAAAAATGGGTGGAAAACCCCTTTAAGCCTTCCGAAAGTCCACAAATATAAGAGATAAGCAGCTCTGCATATTTTAGGCTATCAGTGTAGATTTGGCCTGGAATTTTCATTCCAACGCCCCTCCCCCCAAATCAGAGAGTAAAGAACTACAACCCATATAGGTGAGCGGGTTCAGCACACTTCCAAAGCCAACGAATATTGTTCTCTGTACAGAGGACAGATTAAAGGTCAGAGACACGCAGCTACAATTACATTATGGCCAGGGAAGAACAAAGACTGAGCAGACATCAGAAGCTCGGGCAGGCCGGGACAAGCAGGTGAAGACATTCTACTTATGTGAACAAGTGTGGCCCTCAGGACAGGGGGGACGGGGGCTTGCCTTATATTGCCCACTTTTCATAAAGAGCAATAAAATAAGTTATCCTGCCGAGAGGGAGACATTCCAGCCACAGATGGGGCGGATGTGATGTTTGGAGAGCACAGAAGAGAGATTAGTGAGGTGTGCCGTGATCACCAGACATGGGAGAAGTTCAGAGAAGTGAGCCCTCATTCCACTGACATAACAACATTCCAAGGAAATCCTGTATTGCAAAGGCTGGAGCACCTTCTTTTCTTTCTAGAACAATCGTTGTACTTGCTGAAGGTCATTCGGTCTCGCGGTCGAGGTGCCAGGAAGGGTGACGCAATGCCGCTGTGTATCGGGGAACTTGGGTGATTTCAGGGCGTGTTGTGTGAATCACTGAAGTCACAATGAGATGACACCCACACGTGAACAAAACCTGCAGGGCGGCTACTGGGAGCCTTGGGCTCGCCCTACGTTTAAAAGGAAGAAGGTTGCATGCAAATACAGTCACATTACCATCTACACGTCGGCATACCATAAAATATGTCATAGGTTATATAGCAGACATAAAAAACGCGTTTTGTCACGTCATGTTGGTGCGGCTTTGGCAGCTCATGTCCTGACAAGCATAGCAATGCTGACATGTAACCAGGAACAAAAGATGAAATGCCGGTCATCATGACAAGCTTCCATTAGAACTCATTCTATTTACTCAATGGCAGTACAAAGCTGGACACTCCCTACAAACACCGATATCTGCAAGTAGATGGAAAATAAATGGATCCTTCCCCAGATAGAAAATAAATGGATCCTTCCCCCTACCAAACCAGCAGGTCCCTTTTGAACTCTTCACAAATCTACAATTACACCTGATGGGGAATCCTTACTGGAGATTAATCTTAGTTTTGCTCTATATTCAGAGGTGCCCAAACTTTTGAAGCACAAGGGCCACTTAAGCCACTTGGTAACCGGTCGCGGGCCAAATGAAGCGCAAAGGGTGGATGGCAGAGCCGTGTCCGCTCAGCATATGCAGAGTGGATACGGACACAACACACTATACTTTTTATTTTTTAAAGGATTGGAGCAGTGGCCTCCAAACTGGGGCACGATGTGGCCCTCTCCCACCGACACCAATAGGGCATAAGTCCTGTCCTTGACACCAACAATGGGGTACTATTCCTCCCCTGATATCAAAAATGTGATACATGGGGGGGGGGGGCGGTATCTGGGGCCCCCTTGTTAAAGGGAAGATTCCAAATTCTGATAAGCTCCCCTCACTAGCAGACCCCCACAATCACATCCCAGGGTTTTTGTGAAGAGGCCCTTGACCCCATCAACAGAGACGAGGTGCTTTGGGGTGGGAAGCGCAAGCCCCCCCCCCCCCATGTTGAGGGCATGTGGCCTGGTATGGTTCAGGAGGGGGGGGGGGGTAGTTAACACTCCCCCCTTTCCTGGCCTGCCAGACAGCATGCTTGGATAAGGGTCTATGGCAGTGGTTCTCAACCTGGGGGTCAAATAATGATTTGCCAGGGGTCACCGTATTCTGGACTGTTCCTGAAGCCCGCTCCACTCTCACAGCCTTTTTGTGGCCGCCCAACAGGGCTGTCCCTGGACTCCGCGTCCGCCGACTCAGCCTCTTCGCAGCCACCCACCCATTCAGTTCATGGCATGGCTTGGGGGCAGAGACTAGAGGTCAGCTGACTGGCAAGTAATGTGAAGTGGAAGGGGCTGGAGGAGACCCTAGCTCCTGATTTCGGCATAGGTGTCACTGCTACGAGACACCACAAAGTCGAAAACACAGTGAGTAGCACTACCTGCGATTAGAGTTGCCATTAAAAGTCCCCACTACATATCAGCAAATGACCTTGATCAAGAGCACCCAAGTTGGCTGATCGGAACTCCCCCAGCATTGCCACGCAACAAATAGAGAATACATGGAAGGGAGAGGAAAAGAAGGGGAGGAAGAAAGAAAGAAAGAAAGAAAGAAAGAAAGAAAGAAAGAAAGAAAGAAAGAAAGAAAGAAAGAAAGAAAGAAAGAAAGAAAGAAAGAAAGAAAGAAAGAAAGAAAGAAAGAAAGATCCTAAAATGTACCATAAGGGTTTTAATACTGTACAAGTAAAAGCGATTCAAGCAGTGCAAAATGTCCATGGGTTAGGGATGCAAAATTACTTGTCTTAACTTGGGTGCCGACAACCCACGATACGGAAATAATTTTATTGTTAGGGGTCCCCACAACTTGGGAAATTTTATCAAGGGGTCACGGCCCTAGAAAGGTTGAGAACTACTGGTCTATGGATTTTGGAGGGGACCCCACGCCGTTTTATTCTTTTTTTGTCAATGCTAGAAAAAAATTCTATTACCACTGGCCACAGTACGGCCCCCCTAAAACCTGAAGGACAGTAAACTGGCCCTTTGTTTAGAAAGTTTGGAGACCCCTGGATTGGAGGTAGGAGTAGGACACAAGTTGGTTTACATCTGCCACTCCTCAGAGGTGAATGGAGGGTCCAATTGGGTCGAACTGACCGCGTGAAAGGGGCCCAAGGCTGTTTTCGCACACTGCGGGTACAACGCAGTATACCTTTGGCTTTCCTGCACTTTGCAATAAACTTCTACTATATTCTGCAGGTTTGGTGCACTTTCAGAAAGCTCACAAAACTTGCAGTTATTAACAGAAGTCTATGGCTCAGTTCAGGTAATCCACGGGTGCAATGCTCTGCATCTCTGGATCAGATCTTCCCATATATACACTGATTTTAGTAATGAACTGACCTTTAATAACAGTATTCTATACTAGTCCCTTCCAGAGCAAGAGATCACATCAAAGGAGCTCCGTGGGCCAAATGTGGCCCCCGGGCCACTAGTTGGGCACCCCTGCTCTATATCATGGGTGGTCAACCTATGGTCCTCCAGCTGTTGTGGAACTACAAATCCCACAAGGCATTGCAAGGCTGACTGTAACAAGTATGACTTCCAAAAAATCAGAGGCATGATCGAACACGCAACAGCTGGAGGGCCACAGGTTGAACACCCATGATCTATGCCACAGGTGTCAAACTGGTGGCCCCTCCAGCTGTTGTGGAACTACAAATCCCATGAGGTATTGCAAAGCTCACAGTTACAAGCATGACTCCCAAAGGCAGAGGGCAACAGGTTGAGCACCCATGATGTAGAGCAGATATATACAATTTGCAGACCTCCAGCTGTTGCAAAACTACAAGTCCCATCATTCCTCGGCCTCTGGGTGTCATGCTTGTGGCTGTCAGAATCTTGCTATGCCTCATGGGACTTGTAGTTCTGCAACAGCTGGAGGTCCGCTAATTGTATATCCCTGATCTAGGTGATGTGGAAATGCATGGGCACAGATGCATGTTTTTGTGTGCGTTTCACAGAATCTCACAAAAGTGAGTACACCCCTTTTGTAAATATTTTCTTCTATCTTTTCATGTGACAACACTGAAGAAATTACACTTTGTATCTACAATGTTGTGTAGTGAGTGTACAGCTTGTATAACGGTGTAAATTTGCCGTCCCCTCAAAATAACAACACACAGCCAATAATGTCCAAACCGCTGGCAACCAAATTGAGTATACCCCCAAGTGAAAATGTCCAAATTGGGCCCAATTAGCCATTTTACCTCTCCGGTGTCATGTGGCTCGTTGGTGTTACAAGTGTTGTCACATGAAAATATATAATAAGATATTTACAAAAATGTGAGGGGGTGTACTCACTTTTGTGATATACTGTACATCAGGGCGCGACAAAATCCAGGCGCCAGGTCGCAATTGCGACGAGAAAGTGTGACCTAGCGCCCGCCGATAATTGAGGCCGCAGTTAACGGCAATCGTGCGGCAGGCCGCGGCCTTGTGAAGTGCCAAGCTTCCTTTTGTGACCTACGCCATCTGGTGGTGGCCATTGGCATTACAAGTAAAACCAGTTCTAATGTGTAATTTCTCACTGTTTTCACTGCCATCTTCTTCCCTCTAATTAGAACGCCGAAACATTATATATATTTTTTATTCTAACACCCTAGAGAATAAAATGGCGATCGTTGCAATACTTTGTCACGCCGTATTTGCGCAGCGGCCTTACAAGTGCACTTTTTTGAGTGGAAAAAATACACTTTTTTAAATTAAAAAATAAAACAGTAAAGTTAGCCTTTTTATTTTTATCTATTGTGAAAGATAATGTTACGCCGAGTAAATTGATACCCAACATGTCACACTTCAAAATTGCATCCACTCGTGGAATGCCTACAAACTTTTACCCTCTAAAATCTCCATAGGCGACGTTTAAAAAAATCTACAGGTTGCATGTTTTAAGTTACAGAGAAGGTCTATGGCTAGAATTATTGCTCTCGCTCCAACGATCGCAGCGATACCTCACATGTGCGGTTTAAATACCGTTTACATATGCCGGCGCTACTCACGTATGTGTTCGCTTCTGCGTGCAAGCTCGGCAGGACGGTCGCGTTTTTCTGGCTCCTAACTTCTTTAGCTGGCTCCTAGATTCCAAGCAAATTTGTCAAACCTTGTTGTACATGCATTGCATCGGGCAGACCAGTCAGCTGAACAGACTGACCAATGAAACTAGGAAGTCCTCACACGAACTAGGTTGGATCACTGCTAAAGGACCAGGCCTTTTCTGGCGTTTTGTGTTTACACGCAAAAATCTATTTTTTGCTAGAAAATTTTTAGGCTGCGGCTTCAGCCTAGTCCGTGACGGCTGGCCTCACGGCCCTTTCCCGGGATCGCGGCTGACTGACTTCTCCCCTGCACACCCCGGAGAGGCTATCAAGACAGGAGGGACGTTTGTAAGGGTCTGCACCAGATAATAGGAGGATTCTTCACGCCGGTCCTGGGATAAAAAAATCGAAAAAAGTCGATTTTTAAAAAATATGAATCGATTTCACCTACCAACTCGATTTTTAAATCCAATTGTTTATTATACAACGTATATTGTATAATGTCTTACGGTTTGCAAGTGAATACTGTATGTAGCTGAGGCTACAGCGCTGACCGCAGCCACATGCATTAGTGAAGGAAATAGTTTTGCTTGGGCCAAGTTGGCCAAACTATTAAAAGCGATAAAATGTTTGAGGATTGATTTTCGCGCCAAAGAGAAAAATGAGTGGAACATCAAAACTTGATATAATAAGTTACATAAAAAAAATATATAATGAAAAAGCTGCTCCCCTAAAAATATAAGAGGCCAATACCTCATTAGATTTAGTGAATGTGTAGTAGGTAGGGGGCGCTAATAAGAAAATTAGTCAAAGTGATAGCAATTACAAAAATGATTTTTGTAATTGCTATCACTTTGACTAATTTTCTTATTAGCGCCCCCTACCTACTACATATTAAAAGCGATAGCAAACTTGGAGCGATGCTTTAACCACTTCATTACTGGGCACTTAAACCCCCTTCGTGCCCAGACCAATTTTCAGCTTTCAGCGCTGACGCAATTTGAATGACAATTGCACGGTCATACAACACTGTACCCAAATTATATTTTTATCATTTTTTTCCCACAAATAGAGCTTTTTTTGGTGGTATTTGATCATCTCTGTGATTTATTTTTTTTGCGCTATAAAAACATAAAAAGACAGAAAATTTTGAAAAAAAAAAAAAAAAACCCCACAATATTTACTTTGTTATAATATCCTAATTTTTATTTTTATTTTTAAATAAAAAATTCCCTCGGTTTAGGCCGATACGTATTCTTCTACATATTTTTGTAAAAAAAATAATAAGCGTATATTGATTGGTTTGCGCAAAAGTTATAGCGCCTACAAAATAGGGGATAGATATTCGATTTTTTTTTTTTTTTTTTTTAATAGTAATGGCAGCGATCTGCGATTTTTTTGTCAGGCCTGCGATATTGCGGCGGACGTATCGGACACAATTTTGGGACCACATTCATACAGCGATCAGTGCTATAAAAATGCACTAATTACTGTATAAATGTGACTGGCAGCGAAGGGGTTAACACTAGGGGGTGAGGAAGGGGTTAAATGTATTCCCTGGGTGTGTTCCAACTGTGTGGGGGAGGGGGGTGACCGATCTGTGTCCCTATGTACAAGGGACACAGCTCAGTCTCCTCTCTCCCTGACAGGACGTGGAGCTCTGTGTTTACACACACAGAGCTCCACGTCCCTGCTGTCACCGACGATCGCGGGTACCTGGAAGGCATCGCGGCCGCTAGGCACGCGCATCGGCTCCCGAGCGATGCGCCGGGCACTTTGTTTCCCCGCTGCGCGCCCCCAGTGGTGCGCACGGGGAATGACAACAGGACGTCCAAAGACGTCCACTCGGCACTTGAGAGCCACGCTGTGGACATCTTTCGTCCATAGCGCGGATCCCAAATGGTTAATAAAGATGGATGTGATCGAACAGCATAGGTGGGAGACCTCCTGAGATTGTGCAGCAGGTTTGGGCTCATTTTGGTCAGCACCATGGTACCACCCATGACTAAAAATTATCATGCATTGTGCTTTGCTAAAACACTAGCAAGGTGATTAGGGTGCTGCCATTAAGAATGAATAGAACTGAGGCGTACCTACAATAAAAACACCAGATTTGTGAGTGTATTTGCTCTTTTACGCACATTCCCACACAGTGGAATGAGGACTTGTAGGACCCTCAACTCATCACGTGTTCCAAAAAGCAAAAAAAAAAAAAACTGTGCAAAAAGGCCACACAATCTATCAAAAGGTGGTACTATCTGGGGGATTCCAAGAAAAAAAAAAAAAAAAAAAAAAAGGAATTACACGGCAACTATAATTGTTGCTTTCCTGTAGATCCTCCATAAACGCATTCCACTGACATTCTACTAATAGCTGCACTTGTTAAGGTCAGTGCGTAGGCAAGCTTTAAATAATATAATTTCCATTTCATGTATTACTATCCTTCCCTTTAAGGCAAATTCTTGCCATTTAACTACAAAAGCGGAATGTGTGAAAAAAAAAAAAAACTCCAACCAAAAGTGTTTGTAAACCTCAGACATGAAATATGAACAAAGCATATCCCTCTATAGTGTGTACTTGACCACGCTAGTCATGAGAGCACAGAGTTCCCAGTTCTCTAGCTGTGCTGGGAACTCACCCTGCTCTTCAATGATCAGACTTGTGTTGGACCAGATCTGCATACAAACCAATCAGCTTCTACGTTTTACTGTCAAAGCTTAAAGGGGCTGTAAAGGTAAAAGTTTTTGTTACCTTAATGCATCCTATGCATTAAGGTAAAAAAACATCTGACAGCAACGCCCCCCCCCACCCCCCCCGAGCCCCCGTTTTACTTACCACACCGTTCAAAAGTCCCGGGCGCATGCTTGTCATCTTATTCGGTTCCCAGCCTGGCCGTTGATTGGCTAGCAGCATAGCCATTGGCTGGCGCTGCTGTCAATCACAGCGGATGATGCGGCGCGCCGGGGGCCGAGTGATAGTCAGCAGCTATGCCAGCCGCTGTATCACAGGAGCGCGCTCGCAAAAGCTTTCCACCATGTGAGGGAGCGCGCATGAACGTGGAAAGCTTTTGCGAGGAGGAGCCGAAACAGCCGCCGAGGGACCCCAGAAGACAGGGTTCGGGGGCCACTCCGTGCAAAACGAACTGCACAGCGGAGGCAAGTATAACATGTTTGTTATTTATTTATTTTTTATTCTGCCTTTAGTGTTCCTTTAATCACTTGGCGCCCAGTCCAAATCTGACACTTCGCGCCTACATGTAAAAATCATAATTTTTTTTGATAAAAAAATTACATAGAACCCCCAAACACTATATATGTTTTTTTTTTTTAGCAGAGACCCCAGAGAATACAATGGCGGTCATTGCAACTTTTTATCTTGCACGGTATTTGCGCAGCAATTTTTCAAACGTGTTTAAAAAAAAAAAAAAAAAAAAAAAAAAAGAAGAAGAGTTTCATGCTTTAAAAAAAAAAAAAACACAGTAAGGTTAGCCCAATTTTTTTTGCATAATGTGAAAGATGTTATGCAGAGAAAATAGATACCCAACATGTCACACTTCAAAATTGCACATGCTTGTGGAATGGCGCCAAACTTCGGTACTTAAAAATCCCCATAGGTAACGCTTTAATTTTTTTTTTACTGGTTACATGTTTTGAGTTACAGATGAGGGCTAGAATTATTGCTCTCACTTTAACGTTCGCTGTGACACCTCACCCGTGTGGTTTGAACACTGTTTTAATATGTGGGCGGGACTTAAGTATGCGTTTGCTTCTACGTACAGGGACGGGCACTTTAAAAAAAACATTTTTTTATTGTTAATTTTACATTTGTTTTAAAAAAAATATTATAATGCATAGGATGCATTAAGGTGAAAAACACGAACCTTTACAACCCCTTTAATCACAGTTGGGTTTTGCATTTTTTTTTTTTTTTTTTAGAAAAAAAAAAAAAAAAAAAAACTTTAGTAAATACAGCAAGTAATTTTTCTCGCTCACTGATGACGTGACACTACTGATGGGCAGCACTGACTGGCATCACTGCTGGGCACTGTTGGGGCTGCACCGATTACCTATGCAGATCTCCCCTGTGAGGAACGGCCACTAATCGGCTCTCCTGTGTCAGTGTGAGGAGAGGAATGCCGGATAACCGGCATGTGATTGGACACAGCTGATCACATGGGTAAAGAGCCTCGTCATCGGCTCTTTACCGAGATCAGAGATGCGCCGTGTCCCAGGGACAGAGCGCACCATCGATCACCGGGGTCAGAACGAGAGTCCCTGCCCACCTGTTATTTGTCAATATGGCGGGCAGGTGGTGGTTCAAGTGATTACTATAGGGTTTGACAAATTTGCTTGGAATTTAGGAGCCAGCTAAAAAAGTTAGGAGCCAGAAAACACGTGCCGAGCTCGTGCGCAGAAGCATACGTGAGCAGAGCCCGCATATGTAAACGGTATTCAAATCACACATGTGAGGTATCGCCGCGATTGGTAGAGCGAGAGCAATAATTCTAGCCCTAGACCTCTTCTAACTCAAAAACATGCAACCTGTAGGATTTTTTTAACCACTTAAAGACCTCAGGTGTTTTTCAGATTTGGTGTTTGCAAGACTAAAACAGTTTTTTCTGCTAGAAAATTACTTAAAACCCCCAAACATTATATATTTTTTTTTCTAACACCCTAGAGAATAAAATGGCGGTCATCGCAATACTTTTTGTCACACCGTATTTGCGCAGCAGTCTTACAAGCGCACTTTTTTTTGGAAAAAAATCACTTTTTTGAATTAAAAAATAAGACAACAATAAATTTGGCCCAATTTTTTTATATATTGTGAAAGATAATGTTACGCCGAGTAAAATGATACCCAACATGTCACGCTTTAAAATTGCGCCCGCTCGTGGCATGGCGTCAAACTTTTACCCTTAAAAATCTAGATAGGCGACGTTTAAAAAAATTCTATAAGTTGCATTTTTTGAGCTACACAGAGTAGCTCTAGGGCTATAATTATTGCTCTCGCTCTAACGATCGCGGCGATACCTCACTTGTGTGATTTGAACACCGTTTTCATATGCGGGCGCTACTCGCGTATGCGTTCGCTTCTGCGCGCGAGCTCGTCAGGACGGGGCGCTTTAAAAAAAATTTTTTGTTTGTTTTCTTATTTAATTTTATTGATTTTATTATTTTTTACACTAAAATATAAAAAAAAAAAAAAAATGATCACTTTTATTCCTATTACAAGGAATGTAAACATCCCTTGTAATAGAAAAAAGCATGACAGGTCCTCTTAAATATGAGATCTGGGGTCAAAAAGACCTCAGATCTCATATTTAGGCTTAAATGCAAAAAAAAAAAAAAAAAAAAAGGAAAATTTGTCATTTAAAAAAATGACAGAAAAAAAATTGTCTCTTTAAGAGGCTGGGCGGGACTGACGTTTTGACGTCACTTCCGCCCAGCAGAGCTATGGGGACGGGTGGGGGCCATCTTGCCCTCACTCAAGTCCTCACTCTCCAGGCGGCAGCATCGGATCTCCTCCGCCGCTACCGACGGCTCCGGTAAGCGGCGGAGGGCGCGGAAAAGCGGCGGGAGGGGGGGGGCCCCTTTCCCGCCACCGATAACGGCGATCTCGCGGCGAAATCCGCCGCGGAGACCGCCGTTATCGTTTACACGGCCGCCCGCTGAAAACATGGATATCTCAGTTGTGGCAGCAGCTGCTGCCGTTACTGAGATATCCATGTTTTAAAAGAGGACGTATATATACAGTGGGGGGTCCTTAAGTGGTTAAACGTCGCCTATGGAGGGGGGGAGAAGAAAATTTGTTCATTAGCTACAGCAGCTGACGCCATACAACACTTCAGGGTGATTGGATGAAATGTCCCACCTGTGGGTCTTCCCGCTGACCCTTCTAGCACTACATGACATAGTAGTGAAGTAGGGATGGAGGAAGCAGAATGGGTAACATTCTATCCAACACAGCGGGTAATTTTGGATGCAGCAACAGCTATAGTTCACAAAGAGCAAACAGCTAAAACACCACCCACTGGATCCATAATCCAGGCCTGATGCCGCTCGCGGCCTTTTCCCAGGATCGCGGCGAGCAGGATGTTTTAGACGAGGCCGCGGATCGCCGGTCCTAAGTTTTTAGGCGAGGCCGTGGCTTAGGCCTAGTCAGCCGCGGTCCTGGGGAAAAGGCGCTCTGCTGACTAGGCTGAAGCCGCAGCCTCGCCTAAAACATCCTGCCCGCAGCGATCATAGGAAAAGGCCGCGAGCCCATGTCCACCTTCCAAGCCCCCACATGCCAGGACGCTATTTCTAGTCGCCATGGCGACCGGGATTTGTCGAGGTGTGTGTGGAGATAGAGAGAGATACACACACACACACACATACATATTCTACTTAAAGCGGGGTTCCACCCGCAATTTTTTTTAAAGTCAGTAGCTACAAACACTGTAGTTGCTGACTTTTAATGAGGACACTTACCTGTCCTAGGATGCCTGCGATGACGAAACGCGTCAAGGGGTGTGGCATTATGACAGCCCTGGGCTGGTGAGAGGCGTCTCCTCTCCTTCGCCTCATTTGTATTTACATGTCTGAATGGTGTACAGACACCTAATCCCACTTTCTGAATCACCGGCGAGGAGATCTTTCATTCACTGGCTTTGAGTGGTGCTACAAGCCATACGGATCACACCAAATGAGTTATAAAAAGTTTATGCTTCGAGTGGCTTCTGTATATAAAGTTTTCACACATTCATGATATTCATCAGCTTTTTCCAAAGAATATGACTCAGGGCTCGTTCACACACCGCCCCACATGCTAAAACATGCGCACACCGGTGTACGTTGTGTAGTAACAAATCGCACCATTTACTTTCCTCTTTTTGTGTCAGTCACTGGCTCTTTGCTCTCTCTGCCTCCTTACACTCACTGGAGCCTTGGGCAGTGGGAGGTTGGGGGGATATTCGCAGCCGGCTCAGGCTCTCAGTCTGAGGCTGGGTGCCGATCCAGGCATATGAGCGGATCCCGACCATATGGTCACGTTATTTCCCCAGCCTGGACCGGCTCTGTGATGTCAGCTGACAGCATGCTTCAGCCTGATGAAAACTGGTCACAAGAGTGCAGAATGACCTGTGATCCACAGGAGAAGAAGTACAGCCAAATGAGTTTTCCTTGTACTACTGTATATACTCGAGTATAAGCCGACCCGAATATAAGCCGAGGCGCCTAATTTTACCACAAAAAAACTGGGAAAACGTATTGACTTGAAAATAAGCCTAGGGTGTCCAAGTGCATGCCTCACTGTGTCCATGCCTAGACTGACGTTTAACATTGGAGTCTATGGAAGGGGTGCCCAGCTTTGGAAACAAAAATAAAAAAAAAATGGTGCTCCCCGGCCGTAGGTCCCCCAGACAACAGACTTTGCACACTTGAAGAGGAAGAGTGGGGCTACATGTGTGCCAAGGTCCAGGGGACCTAAGACCAGCCAGTACCGGGTCCCCAAAGTCCAGGAGATCAAAATGCCTGAGGGGGGAATTTTCAGAACAAAAACAAAAAAATAAAAAAAGTGCTGAAAAGCTCAGCTTATACTTGAGTATATACACTTGCTCTACTCCTTCAAATAGTTTTCAGTTTGTTGTTTAGTTCTGTTTTAACTTTATTGAAGTGTCAGAAAGCGACACTCCATTTAAAGCGGAGTTCCACCCAAAAGTGGAACTTCCGCTTAATCCACTCCTCGCCCCCTTACATGCCACATTTGGCATGTCATTTTTTTTGGGGGGGGGGGGGGGGGGGAGTGGGGGCTTCAGCAGGAGTGGGACTTCCTGTCCCACTTCCTCCTTCTGCCGAGGGGCTGCTAAGGCGATACTTCATATGGCCTTTTGGCAGCCCCTCCCTGTAGGCGATCTCCTGGGACATGTGACAGGTCCCAGGCGATCGCCTGTCCAATCGGATGGCACAGCGCCACTCGCGCATGCACAGTGGATGCCCGGCCGCGAAGACGAAAGCTGTCACGGCCGGGGTGCCCACACTTAGAATGAAGACTCCGGCCGGAGGGGGGGGGGGGGGGGGGGAGCGGAGCCCCGGCCGGTGCATCGCTGGAACGTGGAGCAGGTGAGTGTGTTTATTAAAAGCCAGCAGCTACACTTTTTGTAGCTGCTGACTCTTAGCCCCCATTCACATTGTAACGCCGCGTATTTTGCCGCGGTTAGGTTACTTTTTTTTTTTTTCCCCACAAAGGATTGCCATTGATGTCTATGGCCGAACGCCAATGCCGCCTGAAAAGAAAAAGGGTCCGTGACTTGTTTTTAGGCGGCAGGCGTACGGCGTTTATGAGATGTGAACCATCTCATAGACATCAATAGCAATTCTCCCCTCCAGCGGCACGAGTGTCGGGCGTTTTGTCACACGGAGCAAATCCGTATTGATCCGCCCCGCGTGTGTCCGTCTGCTCAGCGGGGATCATCCATAAATCCCCGCTGATCTCTCGGCGGACAGGGCGGTCCCCGCACACTGTGCAGAGACAGCCCTGTCTTTCCTCCGCTTTCCCCTATGGGGAATCGGATGAATACGGACCGTGTGTCCGTATTCATCCGATCCGTTCCGCCAGACGGAAGAAAAATAGGGTTTTCTTCCGTCTGAAAAAGCGGATCTTTGCGGAGGCGGATGTTTGCGGACGTTAGCGGATGCTCAATCCGCTAACTTCTGCAATCCCATAGAAAATGGACCGTTTGTCCGCCCGTGTGAAAGGGCCCTAAATAAACATTAAAAATGACTGGAACACCCCTTTAAAGCGGGAGTTCACCCAATGATGTTTTTTTTTTCTCTTTTACCCTTAGATTGAGGCTCATTTAGTCTAGGGGAATCGGCTATTTGTTTTAAAATCCGAGCATTACTTACCGTTGTAGAGAGCGATCTTCTCCGCCACTTCCGGGTATGGGTCTTCGGGACTGGGCGTTCCTTCTTGATTGACAGTCTTCCGAAAGGCTTCAGACGGTCGCATCCATCGCGTCACGAGTAGCCGAAAGAAGCCGAACGTCGGTGCGCCTCTATACTGCGCACCGACGTTCGGCTACTTTCGGAAAATCGTGACGCGATGGATGCGACCGTCGGAAGCCTTTCGGAAGCCTGTCGGAAGCCTGTCAATCAAGAAGGAACGCCCAGTCCCGCAGCCCATACCCGGAAGTGGCGGAGAAGATCGCCCTCTACAACGGTAAGTAATGCTCGGATTTTAAAACAACTAGCCGATTCCCCTAGACTAAATGAGCATACATCTAAGGGTAAAAACAGCATTTTACCGGCGAACCTCTGCTTTAAGGTCTATGCACTACAGCGTGTTGTGCGGCCCAGGGAAGGCGATGTGCGGCCCAGGGAAGGCGATGTGCGGCCCAGGGAAGGCGATGTGCGGCCCAGGGAAGGCGATGTGCGGCCCAGGGAAGGCGATGTGCGGCCCAGGGAAGGCGATGTGCGGCCCAGGGAAGGCGATGTGCGGCCCAGGGAAGGCGATGTGCGGCCCAGGGAAGGCGATGTGCGGCCCAGGGAAGGCGATGTGCGGCATGTCAAAAAGCACACATGCTGCATGTATTTGCAGTGCACACCTCCGTACAGATATGATGCACATACAAAACAGTATTATTTGTGCCCTTGCATTGGCGTTGCGCCTGCGTTGATCTATGCAAATCAACGCAGCTCAAAGGCCATGGTATAAACAAGCAGGAAATCCACTCAAATGACAGGAGACAAAAACTGTCAAAATGTCCAGTAAAGGCAAAGTTCACCCTTCACCTTCCAGATACACAAACTCTGTGGGGACAACAGGCCCAGATCCCACCTTCCACGGGAAAGGCAAGCATGTGCAAAAACAGGAACGGGAACAAAGAACGAATATTTTCAGAGTAACCAGCCCTAACTTATTTTCTTCCAGCAAAGTTTATGTTTAACTATTCCTCTGCACCAAACCAAAGTCAACAGATGACAGAGAAGTTCTATGGAGAATACCTGAACAATAGGGATCATTGTGGCATAAATAATTGCCACCTTAATAGACCTATAGAAACAAATATTAAGTGAAGGCAGAAGACTATTAATGCCGACCCAACGCCGGCTCTTTGAAGGTTTTCTCTGATAAAGAACAAAAAAAAAAAAAAAAAAAAAAATGTTCAGGCCACCTTGGTTAACCACCCCCCACCTCACATACCCCACCCGACATTCTTGACTCCTGAGAGGTCACAGTGTGTTCTAACCGCTGACCCTGAACGCGGTACGCCGTCTCCCTTCACATCTATCAGATCAACCTCCCTGGAGGTGACAGGCCACACTTGCATAGAACTTGTATAAACTGCATAGGAGCTGATTTACTAAAACTGGAGAGTGCAAAACCTGGGACAGCTCTGCACAGAAACAACCAATCAGCTTCCAGGCCAACAATTATTTCAAAAAAGCTGAATTTAGACACCGACTACCATGCACATCATCTGCACCAGATTCTGCACTACAAAACGTGTTCCATAGGAAACCATGATAAATGGAATGGAATGCGAATCTGCAAAAAGCACTAAAAAAATGCCATAGGTGTGAATCAGGCCTTAACCACTTAACCCCCCGGACCGTTTTGCTGGTTAAAGACCAGAGCACTTTTTGCGATTCGGCACTGCGCCACTTTAACTGACAATTGCGCGGTCGTGCGACGTGACTCCCAAACAAAATTGGCGTCCTTTCCCCCCCCCCCCACAAATAGAGCTTTCTTTTTGTGGTATTTGATCACCTCTGCGGTTTTTAGTTTTTGCGCTATAAACAAAAATAGAGCGACAATTTTGAAAAAAAATATGAATATTTTTTACTTTTTGCTATAATAAATATCCCCCAAAAATATATAAAAAAAACTTTCCTCAGTTTAGGCCGATACGTATTCTTCGACTTTTTTTTTTTTTTTTTTTTTACGAAAAATAACGCAATAAGCGTTAATTGATTGGTTTGCGCAAACGTTATAGCGTCTACAAAAAAGGGCATAGTTATTATGGCATTTGTATTAATTTTTTTTACTAGTAACAGCGGCGATCAGCGATTTGTTACATTGACATTATGGCGGACACATCGGACACTTGACACATTTTTGGGATCATTGGCATTTTTATAGCGATCAGTGCTATAAAAATGCATTGGATTACTATAAAAATGCCACTGGCAGGAAAGGGGTTAACACTAGGGGGCGGGGAAGGGTGTGTTCTAACTGTAGAGGGAGTGGCCTCACTAGGAGAAATGACAGATCGCTGTTCATACATTGTATGAACAGACGGTCAGGCATTTCTCCCCGACAGGACCGGAAGCTGTGTGTTTATACACACAGCTCCCGGTTCTCGCTCTGTAACAAGCAATCATGGGTGCCCGGTGGCGATCGCGCCCGCCGGGCACGGGAGTCAGGGACGAGCAGGGGGCGCGCGCACAAGCCCATAGTGGCCGCTTAGAGAGCCGACGTAGAGCTACGGGCTCTCGCGCAGGGGAGCCGACCTGCCCCCATAGAACAGCGGCGGCAAGTAGTTGAACACAGACAGTACTAGGCCTCATTCACAATGGCGCTCCCGAGTTTAGCTTTACCAAATGCAGGCGAAATCATCTAGGAAGTGTAAACGACTTGCATGCTTTACAGAACCTTTACCTGCGACATCGGCGCCTGTCATTATTGTAAAATATCTCCTAAACCATGTAGGTTTAGGAGAGATTTGTTGCACCTACAGGTAAGCCTTAATCTAGGCTTACCTGTAGGTGCAAGTTGTGTGGTTGGGTTTACAACCACTTTAAAGAAAAGGTCTAGTGCTAGAATTATTGCTCTCGCTCTTACAATACCTCACGTGTGGTTTGAACACCGTTTTCATATGCGGAAGTGACTTTTGTCTTTGCGCGTGGGCACGGCGGGACGGATCGCTTAAAATTGTTATACTGTCCTTTAAAAAAAAAAAAAATAATACATTTGGGTCACTTTTATTCCCATTACAAGGAATGTAAACGTCCTTTGTAATAGAAAAAAGCATGACAGGTCCTCTTGAGGCCGGGTTCACACTATTGCGATTTGGATGTTGAATCCCTGCATCCAATACGCAATAGCAGGGGAATGTGAATGGCTCTCTATGGAGCTGGTTCACATATCTCCGATGCGGCTCTGGTGCAAATTTGCACAGGAGGCTTGTTCGTCTTTTGGGCGGTTTTAGGTCCGAATTTAGTCAAAAATTTGGGCTGAAATGGTGAACCAGGACACACTGGACCCCTGCTGGGAGCCGCATGGACATTAGGGTGGAACGTAGCCCTAAAGGGGGTTGTAAATGTAATTTTTTCCCCCTAAATAGCTTCCTTTACCTTAGTACAGTGGTCATCAACCCGGTCCTCAGGGCCCACTAACAAGCCAGGTTTGCAAGATAACTGAAATACATCACAGGTGATATCATTTTCTGCTCAGTGATTTAGTCTGCATCTCCCCAAGGTAATACATAAAACATGTCCTGTTAGTGGGCCCTGAGGACAGGGTTGATGACCACTGCCTTAGTGCAGTCCTCCTTCACTTACCTCATCCTTCCATTTTGCTTTTAAATGTCCTTATTTCTTCTGAGAAATCCTCACTTCCTGTTCTTCTGTCTGTAACTCCACACAGTAATGCAAGGCTTTCTCCCTGGTGTGGAGTGCCGTGCTCGCCCCCTCCCTTGGACTACGGGAGAGTCAGGACGCTCTCTACGTTGCAGATAGAGAAAGGAGCTGTGTGTTCGTGAGCGTCCTGACTCTCCTGTAGTCCAAGGGAGGGGGCGAGCACGACACTCCACACCAGGGAGAAAGCCTTGCATTACTGTGTGGAGTTACAGACAGAAGAACAGGAAGTGAGGATTTCTCAGAAGAAATAATGGCATTTAAAAGCAAAATGGAAGGATGAGGTAAGTGAAGGAGGACTGCACTAAGGTAAAGGAAGATATTTAGGGAAAAAATAAATTGTACCTTTACAACTCCTTTAATATGAGATCTGGGGTCAAAAATAACTCAGATCTCATATTTAAACTAAAATACAATAAAAAACAAAAAATAATTCTTTACATTTTTTTAAACAAATTCCCTTTTACGAGCATTGGTGGAAGTGACGTCGCTTCTGTCATCCAATGTTACGGAGCCGAGTGGGGGCCCATCATTCCCTCACTCGATATTCAAGCTTCACAGGGGAGAGGACCCGATCCTCTGTGCCGCTACCGAAGGCTCTGGTAAGTGGCGGAGACGGCTGGAGGGGCACCTCTTCCTTTCGCCAATAAAAGTCATCTTGCGGCGAATCCACCACAGAGACCACTTAGATCAAAGCAGACCGCCTGCCGCTTAAGGATACCGGCGGGGGGGGGGTCGGTGTTGGGGGTTATGCTGCCATAAAAACAGTATAGTACCAACGTATAATGACGGCGGCTAGTCAAGTGATAAAATGCTGTGACAGGTTGTACAGTGCACAGGGTAATGCTAGAGTGGTTGTAAGGTTCTTTTTTAGCTTAAAGGGGTGGTTCCCCCTAAAACACATTTCTAACAATAGATTCGTAAGACCCGTTACACTGCGGGTAGGCTGGCTTTTTTTTTTTTTTTTTTTTTTTTTTTAGTACATACCGAGATCTCGGCGTTTCGTCCCTTGTCAGTGGGCGTTCCCATTTGATTGACGTTCCTCGGACGGGCGCATACGTGACGTCACGACTTTCCGAAAGAAGCCGAACGTCGCTGCGCAGGTGCCGTATAGAGCCGACTCTATACGGCGCCTGCGCAATGACGTTCGGCTTCTGTCGGAAAGTCGTGACGTCACGTATGCGCCCGTCCGAGGAACGTCAATCAAATAGGAACGCCCACCGCCAAGGGACGAGACGCCGAGATCTCGGTATGTACGAAAAAAAAAAAAAAAAAAAAGCCAGCCTACCCGCAGTGTAACGGGTCTTACGAATCTATTGTTAGAAATGTGTTTTAGGGGGAACCACCCCTTTAACCACTTATAATGCCCAGCTGTGGGACCCGATCGCCGCTGGAGTCCCGCGATCGGTCCCCGGAGCTGAAGAACGGGGAGAGGTGTGTGTAAACACAGCTTCCCCGTTCTTCACTGTGGCGCCGTCATTGATCGAGTGTTCCCTTATATAGGGAAACAATCGATGACGTCACACCTACAGCCACACCCCCCTACAGTTAGAAACACAAATGAGGTCACACATAACCCCTTCAGCGCCCCCTAGTGGTTAACTCCCAAACTAATTGTCATTTTCACAGTAAACAATGCATTTTTAATGCATTTTTTGCTGTGAAAATGACAATGGTCCCAAAAATGTGTCAAAAGTGTCCGCCATAATGTTGCAGTCATGGAAAAAAAAAAAAAAAAAAAAAAAAACGCTGATGGCCGCCATTAGTAGAAAAAAAATAAAATAATAATAAAAATGCAATAAAACTACCGTATCCCCTATTTTGTAAACGCTATAAATTTTGCGCAAACCAACCGATAAACGCTTAAGATATTTTTTTACCAAAAATAGGTAGAAGAATACGTATCGGCCTAAAACTGAGGGAAAAAAAATGTTTTTATATATTTTTGGGGGGATATTTATTATAGCAAAAATAAAAAAATATTGCATTTTTTGCAAAATTGTCGCTCTATTTTTGTTTATAGCGCAAAAAATAAAAACCGCAGAGGTGATCAAATACCACCAAAAGAAAGCTCTATTTGTGGGAAAAAAAGGATGTCAATTTTGTTTGGGAGCCACGTTGCACGACCGCGCAATTGTCTGTTAAATCAACGCAGTGCCGAATCGCAAAACCTGACCGGGTCCTTTAGCTGCCTAAAGGTCCGGGTCTTAAGTGGTAAAGCATGGACTTCCACTTTAATGCATTCTCTGCATTACGGGGGAAAAAAAAAAAAAAAAAATGGTCCATAAAGATATGAATGAGCAAGTTTGGAGGAACTTGGCTGGCCTGCACAGAGTCCTGACAGGTGATATCATTTGCTGCTCAGTCATTACAGTATTTTAGTCTTCATCTCCCCAAGGTAATACATAAAACCTGGCCTGTTAGGGGGCTCTGACAGGGTTGACGACCACTGCCATAGAACACCTTTGGGATAAATTAGAGCGGAGACTGCGAGCCAGGACTTCCCGTCCAACATCAGTGCCTGACCTCAC
This sequence comes from Rana temporaria, assembly GCF_905171775.1. Classification (NCBI taxonomy): domain Eukaryota; kingdom Metazoa; phylum Chordata; class Amphibia; order Anura; family Ranidae; genus Rana; species Rana temporaria. Next base: position 13,600,324 of record NC_053491.1, read on the forward strand.
AAAAATGCGCTTCTGGAAGAATGCTCAAACCTTCCCATAGACACACTCCTAAACCTTGTGGACGGCCTTCCCAGAAGAGGTGAAGCTGTTATAGCTGCAAAGGGCGGGGCCAACTCAATATTGAACCCTACGGACTAAGACTGGGGTGCCATTAAAGTTCATGTGCGTGTAAAGGCCCGGTGTCCCAATACTTTTGGTAATAATGTGTACATGGGGTGTGACTTATGCGACTTTACATGTCCAAAGTCACACAAATGTGAACGGAGCCTAAAACCTAGAAGCCGATTGGCTACCATGCACCACTGGATTTTGCACTCTTCAGTTTAAGTAAATCAACCCCACAGGATTCTATTCTCTATAAACGCAGACCGCGCTGAAAACGCAGGTAAACCCTCGGTGTGAATGTCACGACTGAAAAATAATTTCCTGCATTTGTATACGTTCAGACATTTCCTCTGTGTATATAAACAAGTGACGGTGAGGCCTCACATTACACATCCAGAGCTCATAGTAAGAACACAAGAGCCGATTAGATCAGAAAGAAAAGGCGACAAAAGACGCGTCACATGACTGCAAAGGAGCAATCTTCAGCAGGACGGTGACAGTGAAATGTAAATAAACCGGGAAAGGAGGGGGGGAGGGGATTGCCCATGGTGAAGTTGTATACCGGCGGAGGTGATCTGCCAGTGAACGGGTTAATGGAGGGGAATGCGGAGGGACTGTAGTGTGTCCTGGATTTCCGGGAGATAATATACTGCATTCAGCAGAGGCCTACACCAGAGCCACCCCTCCTCCTCCTCCCCGACATCGCTGCATTGTATGGAGACATCAGATGACTGGAGACACAGCGCCGGGGTCAGGAATTCTACGGGGACATGCAGGTGTATCTTCAGTCTCCTTCATACCAGGCCCAACTCTATCCACCATGTCCGTCCAAACCCCGAGCTCTACACCGCCATGTCCGTCCGTCCAAACCCCGAGCTCTACACCGCCATGTCCGTCCGTCCAAACCCCGAGCTCTACACCGCCATGTCTGTCCATCCGTCCATCCAAACCCCGAGCTCTACACCGCCATGTCCGTCCGTCCAAACCCCGAGCTCTACACCGCCATGTCCGTCCGTCCAAACCCCGAGCTCTACACCGCCATGTCCGTCCGTCCAAACCCCGAGCTCTACACCGCCATGTCTGTCCATCCGTCCATCCAAACCCCGAGCTCTACACCGCCATGTCCGTCCGTCCAAACCCCGAGCTCTACACCGCCATGTCCGTCCGTCCAAACCCCGAGCTCTACACCGCCATGTCCGTCCGTCCAAACCCCGAGCTCTACACCGCCATGTCTGTCCATCCGTCCATCCAAACCCCGAGCTCTACACCGCCATGTCCGTCCGTCCAAACCCCGAGCTCTACACCGCCATGTCCGTCCGTCCAAACCCCGAGCTCTACACCGCCATGTCTGTCCATCCGTCCATCCAAACCCCGAGCTCTACACCGCCATGTCCATCCGACATACCTGAGCGCCACACCGCCATGTCCGTCCGTCCAAACCCCGAGCGCCACACCGCCATGTCCATCCGTCATACCCCGAGCGCCACACCGCCATGTCCGTCCGTCCAAACCCCGAGCTCTACACCGCCATGTCCGTCCGTCCAAACCCCGAGCTCTACACCGCCATGTCTGTCCATCCGTCCATCCAAACCCCGAGCTCTACACCGCCATGTCCATCCGACATACCTGAGCGCCACACCGCCATGTCCGTCCGTCCAAACCCCGAGCGCCACACCGCCATGTCCATCCGTCATACCCCGAGCGCCACACCGCCATGTCTGTCCGTCCAAACCCCGAGCTCTACACCGCCATGTCCGTCCGTCATACCCCGAGCGCCACACCGCCATGTCCGTCCGTCATACCCCGAGCGCCACACCGCCATGTCCGTCCGTCCATCCATACCCCAAGCTCTACATCGCCATGTCCGTCCAAACCCCGAGCTCTACACCGCCATGTCCGTCCGTCATACCCCGAGCGCCACACCGCCATGTCCGTCCGTCCATACCGAGCGCCACACCGCCATGTCCGTCCAAACCCCGAACTCTACACCGCCATGTCCATCCGTCATACCCTGAGCGCCACACCGCCATGTCCGTCCATCCGTCCAAACCCCGAGCACCACACCGCCATGTCTGTCCGTCCATCCATACCCCGAGCTCTACACCGCCATGTCTGTCCGTCCGTCCAAACCCCGAGCTCTACACCGCCATGTCCGTCCGTCATACCCTGATCGCCACACTGCCATGTCCCACCGTCATACCCCGAGCTCTACACTGCCATGTCTGTCCGTCCGTCCAAACCCCGAGCTCTACACCGCCACGTCCGTCCAAACCCCGAGCTCTACACCGCCATGTCCATCCAAACCCCGAGCTCTACACCGCCATGTCCGTCCGTCATACCCCGAGCGCCACACCGACATGTCCGTCCAAACCCAGAGCTCTACACAGCCATGTTCATCTGTCCAAACCCCGAGCGCCACACCGACATGTCCGTCCGTCATACCCCGAACTCTACACCGCCATGTCCGTCCGTCATACCCCGAGCTCTACACCGCCATGTCCGTCCGTCATACCCCGAGCTCTACACCGCCATGTCCGTCCGTCATACCCCGAGCTCTACACAGCCATGTTCATCTGTCCAAACCCCGAGCGCCACACCGACATGTCCGTCCGTCATACCCCGAACTCTACACCGCCATGTCCGTCCGTCATACCCCGAACTCTACACCGCCATGTCCGTCCGTCATACCCCGAGCTCTACACCGCCATGTCCGTCCGTCATACCCCGAGCTCTACACCGCCATGTCCATCTGTCCATACCCCGAGCTCTACAACGCCATGTCCATCCGTCCATCCAAACCCTGCGCTCTACACCGCCATATCCGTCCGTCCAAACCCCGCACTCTACACCTCCATATATTTGTCCGTCCAAACCCCGCGCTCTACACCGCCATGTCCGGCCGTCATACCCCGAACTCTACTCCGCCAAGTCACACCGTCATACCCCAAGCTCTACACCGCCATGTCCCACCGTCATACCCCGAGCTCTACACCGCCATGTCCGTCTGTCATACCCCGAGCGCCATCTACACCGCCATATCCGTCCATAGCCTGAGCTCTACACTGCGAGGGATGAGGTGCTTGTGGGGGGGGGGGGGGGTATGGTGGTGATCGGATGTACCCTGACAACCTCCTAACCTGCTGGCCAGACACTCCAATAAAATAAAAATTCTATTAAAAAAATCGTCTTTTCTCCCCCCTTTTGTTTTTACAGAAAGTCCACCCCGCCTCCCCATGCACAACACTTGCCTTAGGTGAATGACTGCGCACACTGTGCCTCTTGGGTTATGTACGTCACATACCCCAGAAGGCATAGCCTTTCATTGAAGAATATGAGGAGGGGGCGGGCCTACTTTCGCATTAAGAGAGGCCCACTCGCTGAACCCAGAAGAGCCGGCGGGCCTATGGTGGCATCATAGAGAGACCCGCTCGCTGAACCCGGAAGAGCCGGCGGGCCTATGGTGGCAGAGACAGGCCTGCTCGCTGAACCCGGAAAAGTCAGCGGGCCTATAGTTGCATCATAGAGAAGCCCGCTCGCTGAACCCGGAAGAACCGGCAGGCATATGGTGGCATCATAGAGAGACCCGCTCGCTGAACCCGGAAGAGCCGGCGGGGGCCTCTCGATGATGTCAGAGAAAACATGGCACCGTGGGACGGAAATGATCTCAGCAGGTCAACACTGGATCCTCTGGATGGGCGAGTACCTGAAATGTGCAGATACCACCATTAGGTAAGCAGGGCAAATGAATTATTTATTTATTTTTAAATGGGGAGGTCATAGGTACAAGTAGCAATTAGGGAAGGGGGAGAGGGGTGTGTATGGGACAGAGGTATTAAGGGGGGGGTGGGGTTCTAGGGTTTGATAGAACAGAGGTATGGTTAGAGGTACAATAGGGCTGCAACTAACGATTATTTTCATAATCGATTAGTTGGCCGATTATTGTTACGATTAATCGGATAATAGAGAGAGGGATAACAGAGGTATTAAAGAGGAAGGGGGGAGGAGGGGAGAGAACAGAGGTATTAAAAAAAAGGAGGGGGGGGGGAGAGGAGAGAACAGAGGTATTAAAGAGAAGGAGGGGGGGAGAGGAGAGAACAGAGGTATTAAAGAGAAGGGGGGGGAGAGGAGAGAACACAGAGGTATTAAAGAGAAGGAGGGGGGGAAGAGAACAGCGGTATTAAAGAGAAGGAGGGGGGGAAGAGAACAGAGGTATTAAAGAGAAGGAGGGGGGGAGAACAGAGGTATTAAAGAGGAAGGGGGGAGAGAGAGAACAGAGGTATTAAAGAGGAAGGGGGGAGGAGGGGAGAGAACAGAGGTATTAAAGAGGAAGGGGGGGAGAGAACAGAGGTATTAAAGAGAAGGAGGGGAGAGAACAGAGGTATTAAAGAGAAGGAGGGGGGGAGAGGAGAGAACAGAGGTATTAAAGAGAAGGGGGGGGGGGGGAGGAGAGAACAGAGGTATTAAAGAGAAGGAGGGGGGGAGAGGAGAGAACAGAGGTATTAAAGAGAAGGAGGGGGGAGAGGAGAGAACACAGAGGTATTAAAGAGAAGGAGGGGGGAGAGGAGAGAACACAGAGGTATTAAAGAGAAGGAGGGGGGAGAGGAGAGAACAGAGGTATTAAAGAGTAGGAGGGGGGGAAGAGAACAGAGGTATTGAGGGGGGGGGGGGGGGACGAGAGAGAACAGAGGTATTAAAGAGAAGGAGGGGGGGGGGGGAGAGGAGAGAACACAGGTATTAAAGAGAAGGAGGGGGGAGAGGAGAGAACACAGGTATTAAAGAGAAGGAGGGGGGAGAGGAGAGAACACAGGTATTAAAGAGAAGGAGGGGGGAGAGGAGAGAACAGAGGTATTGAGGAGGGGGGGGGGACGAGAGAGAACAGAGGTATTAAAGAGGAAGGGGGGGAGAGAGAACAGAGGTATTAAAGAGGAAGGGGGGGGAGAGAACGAACAAAGGTATTAAAGAGGAAGGGGGGGAGAGAGAACAGAGGTATTAAAGAGGAAGGGGGGGGGAGAGAACGAACAAAGGTATTAAAGAGAATGAGGGGGGGGGACAGGTATTAAAGAGAAGGGGGGGGAAGAGAACAGAGGTATTAAAGAGAAGGAGGGGGGGAAGAGAACAGAGGTATTGAGGAGGGGGGGGGGGACGAGAGAGAACAGAGGTATTAAAGAGGAAGGGGGGGGAGAGAACAGAGGTATTAAAGAGGAAGGGGGAGAGAGATAGAGAACAGAGGTATTAAAGAGGAAGGGGGGGGAGAGAACGAACAAAGGTATTAAAGAGAATGAGGGGGGGGGACAGGTATTAAAGAGAAGGGGGGGGAAGAGAACAGAGGTATTGAGGAGGGGGGGGGGGGACGAGAGAGAACAGAGGTATTAAAGAGGAAGGGGGGGGAGAGAACAGAGGTATTAAAGAGGAAGGGGGAGAGAGATAGAGAACAGAGGTATTAAAGAGGAAGGGGGGGGAGAGATAGAGAACAGAGGTATTAAAGAGGAAGGGGGGAGAGAGAACAGAGGTATTAAAGAGGAAGGGGGGAGAGAGAACAGAGGTATTAAAGAGGAGGGGGGGAGAGAGAACAGAGGTATTAAAGAGGAAGGGGGGAGAGAGAACAGAGGTATTAAAGAGGAGGGGGGGGAGAGAGAACAGAGGTATTAAAGAGGAGGGGGGGGGGGGAGAGAAAACAGAGGTATTAAAGAGGAGGGGGGGGGGGGGAGAGAGAACAGAGGTATTAAAGAGGAGGGGGGGGGAGAGAGAGAACAGAGGTATTAAAGAGGAGGGGGGGGGGGAGAGAGAGAACAGAGGTATTAAAGAGGAGGGGGGGAGAGAGAGAACAGAGGTATTAAAGAGAATGAGGGGGGGAGAGAGAGAGAACAGAGGTATTAAAGAGGAGGGGGGGGAGAGAGAGAACAGAGGTATTAAAGAGGAGGGGGGGGAGAGAGAACAGAGGTATTAAAGAGGAGGGGGGGGAGAGAGAACAGAGGTATTAAAGAGGAAGGGGGGAGAGAGATAGAGAACAGAGGTATTAAAGAGAATGAGGGGGAGAGAGAGAGAGAGAACAGAGGTATTAAAGAGGAGGATGGGTTTGCATAGGTCAGAAGTATGGAGGAGGGGGTGGACATAGGTACAAGGAAAAATTAAAAAGGGGTTGGGGGTTTGTATGGGGGCAGTGGTCAGAAGGAGAGGGGGGGGGCTTTGAGGTGGTTTTGGTGGGGAGTCCAGTGGTATGAGAGGGGGATTGGGGGGTATGAATGTTGGGGGTGGGGGGGGGGTGACACCTCCAGAAATAGAACACCCCCAAAGCTGAGTGTAGAAGTCACCAATCCCTGGATGGGGGTCTCCTATCTCGGACCCCCCCCCCCCACAAAAAAACAAAATGACACCGTGTACACCCATCACTACACTGTATATAGGGGAGTGGTATAAATATAAAATATGACATGAATGCCCCTATAGAATATATATATATATATATCCGGTATGAGGGGGGGTGGTAATATATATGGGGGGGGGAATACAGAGAAATATATGAGGGGGGGGTAAATTATATAGAGATATATATGAGGGGGGGGTAAATATATAGAGGTATGAGGGGGGGGGGGATAAATATAGGGAGATATATGAGGGGGGGGTAAATATAGAGATATATGAGGAGGGGGGGGATAAATATAGATATATGAGGAGGGGTGGTAAATATATAGAGATATGAGGGGGGTGGTAAATATAGGGAGATATATGAGGGGGGGGTAAATATAGAGAGATATATGAGAGGGGGGGCAGTGACAGGCCTCCCCGGAGACATGACAGGACGCGGCCTCCTCTCTCCCTCCTCCTCCTCGGTCTGTCCCCGGATCCCCGCCCGGCTCTCCTGTCACTGTAGGCCGCCCCGTCACCTCACATCCCCCCCGCTGATCCCGGTGTCTCCCGTCCGGTTTCCCCTCTCCCGGTCTCACCTTTGAACAGATAGTCGTACTCGTCGTCCCGGGTTCCCATGCTGGCGGTGGATGTAGTGCTCCGGATCCGCAGGCTCTCGGCAGCCAACCGACAAAATCTCCAGGAAGCCCGGCTATGACCGAACCCCTCCCTGAAACAGGAACAGCGCTTCCGCCCAAGTCCTCGGCTGCAACACTTCCGGGTTCAACGAAGCACGGCGCCGCCATCTTGGTACACCCCGCCCTTCCCCCGCTCCGCCACGGGACGTTTATTTTAGGCGCGCGTGTTATTTAATCGTCTTGTTTCGGGATAAGCCGTCGTTCTGGCCTCCCGCATAACGAAAACGGTTGTTTTCTGAGCTGCGGGTGTCATATTGGCGTGAGCGGCAAAATGGCGGCGTGTGGTGCAGGAGGAGGTGCAATATGGCGGGCGGAGTGACACTGCGGCAGCGCGAGAATTACCTCAGAAATACAGAAGCGCTCAGTCCCCGGACGCACTGAGGTTCCCTGTAAGGGAAATAAACACAGAAGCCGTGCAATAGGGCGTTTATTTACAACAAAAATGTGTATCAGAGACAATAAGAGGGTCTGTGGAGAGATTCTTCTATAGGGAAGTCTCCAGATGGTAAATTGAGGTTCCATGGTGTAATGGTTAGCACTCTGGACTCTGAATCCAGCGATCCGAGTTCAAATCTCGGTGGAACCTAAGGTATTGTTTAATTTTTTTTAATTGCATTTTCCTCCACTCCTTTTTATTTATTTTAACATATTCAATATTATTTTTCATGACGTTTTCCTCTTGTTCAAATTCTGTAGAATCACAGAGAACACCAAAAACAACATTTTAAATAAAGTTTACATTATAAAAAGTTATGCACACCTTTTTCCTTAAAGTGGAGGTTCACCCAAAAACTTCATTTTTAACATTAGATTAATGCTCATTTTGTCATTTTTTTAAATCGAAGCAGTACTTACCGTTTTAGAGATAGATCTTCTCCGCCGCTTCCGGGTATGGGCTGCGGGACTGGGCGTTCCTATTTGATTGACAGGCTTCCGACGGTCGCATACATCGCGTCCCGATTTTCCGAAAGTAGCCGAACGTCGGTGCGCAGGCGCCGTATAGAGCCGCACCGACGTTTGGCTTCTTTCGGCTACTCGTGACGCGATGTATGCGAACGTCGGAAGCCTGTCAATCAAATAGGAACACCCAGTCCCGAAGACCATACCCGGAAGCGGCGGAGAAGATCTATCTCTAAGGCTAGTTTTACACTGCTGCGAATTCAAAATCGCGGTAAAATCGATTTCGACCGCGATTTAAGAGACTTCTACACAGATGTCAATGTAAATCGCGGCCCGAAATCGCAAAAAGTAGTACAGGAACTACTTTTTGAAATCGCCGCATCGGCGTCGCACCGATTAGGACGGTGCCATTGCCGGCAAATGCCGCAGATTTCAGATGCGATTTGACATGTGAAATCGCATCTCAAATCGTACCCAGTGTGAACCTGGGCTCAAACGGTAAGTACTGCTTCGATTTAAAAAAAAACACCAGATTCCCCTTGACAAAATGAGCCTCCATCTAATGTTAAAAATAGTTTTTCGGGTGAACTCCCGCTTTAAGCCCCCTCCCCCCAACATGTTAGATATATTTAGACCCCTTTCACACTGAAATGTTTTCACAGCGTTTTAGCGTTAAAAATAGCGCTATTAAAACGCTCTCCATGCGTCTCAATGGACCCTTTCACACCGAGGCCTGCAAGCAGCATCTTTGGAGCAGCCTTTGGGCGCTGAAAAAAAAGGCTCCAAAAAACGCCCCTCTCCATTGAAATGAATTGAAAGCGCTGTAAAAACGCCTTACCCTTTCACACTGAGGCGTTGCACTGGCGGGGCGTTAAGAAACGTCCTGCAAGCAGCATCTTTGGAGCAGCTTTTGGGCGCTGAAAAAAACTCTCCAATAACGCCCCTCTACATTGAAATGAATTGAAAGCGCTGTAAAAACGCCTTACCCTTTCACACTGAGGCACTGCAAAAACGCCCTAAAACGTTAGGGTCTTAGCGGCGCTTTACCAGCACATTGGGATTGCAGATGAGGCTTCGCTCGAATAACGCTCGAAAAACACTAAAATAACGCTTGAAAAACGCCCCAGTGTAAAAGGGGCCTTAAATACATGTAACTTTAAGGCCCCTTTCACACTGGGGCGGGAGGTGCGGTGGCGGTAGAGCGCCGCTAAAAATAGCGGCACTATACCGTCGAGTTTTGCCGTGGGATTCGGCCGCTAGCGGCTGATAAAGGGTTAATACTGCCCGCAATGCCTCTCTGCAGAGGCGCATTGCGGGCGGTATTGCCGCGGTTTCCCATTGAGAAGGCTGAGCAGGAGTTTTTCAGGCGGTATAGCAGCGCTATTTTTAGCGCTGTACCGCCTGAAAAACTCCTCAGTGTGAAAGGGGTCTTACAGAGTTGAACAGTCCCGCCCAGGGGGCGGTCCCTCCGGTCATAACCCCTCACCCTGCAGCCAGAAGCTCAGTTCGTCAAAAACCAGTGCAAACTTAACCATTTAAGCCCCGGGCCATTTTGTTGATAAATGCCCAGGCCAGGTTTTGCGATTTGGCACTGCGTCGCTTTAACTGACAATTGCGCGGTCGTGCGACGTGGCTCCCAAACAAAATTGGCGTCCTTTTTTCCCCACAAATAGAGCTTTCTTTTGGTGGTATTTGATCACCTCTGCGGTTTTTATTTTTTGCGCTATAAACAAAAATAGAGCGACAATTTTGAAAAAAATTCAATATTTTTTACTTTTTGCTATAATAAATATCCCCCAAAAACATATATAAACATTTTTTTTCCTCAGTTTAGGCCGATACGTATTCTTCTACCTATTTTTGGTAAAAAAAATCACAATAAACGTTTATCGATTGGTTTGCGCAAAATTTATAGCATTTTACAAAATAGGGGATAGTTTTATTGCATTTTTATAAAAAAATAATTTTTTTTACTACTAATGGAGGCGATCAGCGATTTTTTTCGTGACTGCGACATTATGGCGGACACTTCGGACAATTTTGACACATTTTTGGGACCATTGTCATTTTCACAGCAAAAAATGCATTTAAATTGCATTGTTTATTGTGAAAATGACAGTTGCAGTTTGGGAGTTAACCACAGGGGGCGCTGTAGGAGTTAGGGTTCACCTAGTGTGTGTTTACAACTGTAGGGGGGTGTGGCTGTAGGTCTGACGTCATCGATTGTGTCCCCCTATAAAAGAGATCACACGATCGATGCAGCCGCCACAGTGAAGCACGGGGAAGCCGTGTTTACATACGGCTCTCCCCGTTCTTCAGCTCCGGGGGTTACCGACCGCCGCATGTACCGGGGGGGGGGTCCCGATCGGACCCCCGACCCGCGGAAAGGCGGAGACGTACATGTACGCCCATATGCCTGTACGTGCCATTCTGTGGACGTACATGTAAATGCGGCGGTCGGCAACCGGTTAAAAGGAGGGGTGAATGATGTGTCCGTCCATGACGACAGAGAAAGGGATTTTACGGTGAGTACAAAAAAATCCTATTTTCTCTTTTTGTCCATGGACGGACAAGTGGGACGTCCCCAAGCAGTGTCAAAAAAACGAGGGGTGGGAACAGCAATCAAAAACCTAACTTCACCCCAAACAAGCAGAGCTCCTCAATGGAGGAGGTGCAATCTCAAACAGCCACCTGCAAAACCTTGCGGCCAAATGAAGCATCCGAAGATGCATTCACATCAACCTTGTAAAATTTGGAAAAGGTGTGAACGGACGACCAAGTCGCTGCCTTACACACCTGTGAAACAGACGCTTGATGTCGGAAAGCCCAGGAGGCACCAATTGCCCTGGTCGAATACGCCGTGACAGGGAAGGGAGGCGCCCGCCCCTTAAGGGCGTAAGTCTGGATGACGGTCTGCCTGATCCACCGAGAAATGGTGGCCGGCGAGACCGCCAGGCCCTTCTGCGGACCAGATACTGCCACAAACAGTGAGTCCGACCTCCGGAACGGAGCCGTAGCAGACAGGTACACCCGCAGAGCGCGTACCACGTCCAAGGTATGTAGCGCAGCCTCTTTGGGATGAGACGGTCGAGGACACAAGGACGAAAGTGCAATGTCTTCATTCAGGTGAAAAGCTGAAACTACCTTCGGAAGAAAGGAAGGTTGCGGGCGCAACACCGCCTTATCCTTATGGAGGACCAAGTATGGTGTCTTGCAAGACAAGGCCGCCAACTCAGAAACACGTCTGACAGATGTAATGGCCACTAGAAAAGCCACCTTCTGAGTCAGCGTCAAGAGAGGAATTTCTCTGATGTTCTCAAAAGGAGGATCCTGAAGAGCCGAGAGCACCAGATTCAAATCCCACAGAGGAAGCGGTGGTCTAATCGCGGGAAGCACAAGTTGAACCCCCTGTACAAACATACCCACCAGAGAATGGGACGCCAAGGGTCGTTGAAAGAAAAAAGCCAAGGCTGAAATCTGTCCCTTAATGGTGCTTAAGGCAAGTTTCTGATCCACTCCACGCTGTAAAAACAGCAGGACCCTGGAAACCCGAATATGCCCTTGGATGCCACTCCATCTCCTCACACATAGAGATGTAGGCCTTCCAAGTGCAATGATAGATCTTCCGGGAGGAAGACTTCCGTGCCCTCAGCATGGTTGAAATGACCGAATCGGACAGACCTCGGTCCCTTAGTACCTGGCTTTCAATAGCCATGCCATTAAAGCCAGCAACCGTAAAGCAGGATGAATTATGGGACCTTGAGATAGAAGGTCCTCCCTCATTGGCAGCCGCCCTGGGGAAACCCTCCACCAGGCGCACGAGGTCGGCGTACCAGGGACCCCGGGGCCAATCTGGAGCGATGAGAATCACCGGGATCCCCTCGGTCTCCACTCTGCGGTGCAGACGAGAAAGCAACTTCAGTGGGGGAAGGCATAAATGAGCTGATATTGACCCCACGGGGCCACCAACGTGTCTGACGTCTCCGCCCAGGGATCTCTGGACCTGGCCACGAACCTCGACACATTGCAATTGAGTCGAGAAGCCAGGAGATCCACGTCCGGTGTGCCCCACCTTCGGCAATGGAGTTGAAACACCTCCGGATGTAACGACCATTCCACTTGGTCCAGCATCTTATGTAGTCCGCCTGACAGTTTTCTACACCAGGAATGTAAACGGCCAAAAGGGCTGGCGCGCTTCTTTCCGCCCACCTTAGGATCTGAGCGACCTCCGATGCCGCAGCCGAGCTCCTTGTTCCCCCTGATGGTTGACATAAGCCACCGCTGTGGCGTTGTCCTAATGGATCCTGACGGGACGCCCTTGAAGCCCCTGCGACCACTCGAGGAGACACAGCCTGATCGCCCGGAGTTCCAGGATGTTAATCGGCAGTAGGGACTTTTCCCGGGGTCCAGCGGCCCTGAGCCGACTGAACCCCCCCAGACACCCCCCCAACTGTTCAGGCTGGTGTCCGTCGTGATCACAGTCCAATGGAAGGGGAGGAACGACTTCCCGGACTGAAGAGCCGGGGATCTCAGCCACCATCTCAGAGAAGCCCTGACCAGGTGACTTACCTGAATCTGACAATCCAGAGACAATGGAGGTTTGTTCCATTTGGACAGGATCCAGACCAATGGCGTCTGCCTCATAAATACCCTCCCCCAGCATGCACAGCGAATTAGCCTACAGCACAGCCAAGCTGAGACAGAGACCCAAATTTAAGCAAATCAGCCTGGTCAGAGCTAACTAACTCTCTGACCCCCTCTAAATTTAGACTAGCACCGGTTCTTAGAAGTAACCAGTGGCTACAGGTACATCGGTCCCGAAGAGGAAGAGGTGCAGCCACCTTAACTGTGCTCACCAGTGCCGCCTGCCAGTGCACATCAGTGCCACCTATCAACGCCACTTGACTGCACTGGTTGCTTGAATCGCCGGCCGCCCGGAGCCTAGCAACCAGTGACGTCAGAGGGCCGCCCCAGCATTCAGAGCACGCCGCGGCCACCCCAGCATTCAGAACGCGCCACCTCCACGGCTGGAAAAGTAGCTTGGCTCCACCCACCTCTGCCATCTTCAGACTCAGACAGCTTGGCTCAGAGGGAGGGAAGCGAGCAGAGCACTTCTGAAAAGAGCTGCCTGACTAAGCCTCGGCCTCACCCTGTAAGTAATTTGCTGTGCCATTAAACGCAGCCACTGTGCCTATCAAATGCAGCCACTGTGCCATTAAACGCAGCCACTGTGCCCAACAAACACAGCCATTGTGCCTGTCAAATGCAGCCACTGTGCCAATTAAACGCAGCCACTGTGCCATCAAATACAGCCACTGTGCCCATCAAACTCAGCCACTGTGCCCATCTAACACATCCACTGTGCCCATCAAACACAGCTACTGTGCCATCAAACTCAGCCCCTGTGCCAATTAAATGCAACCACTGTGCCAATTAAACGCATCCACTGTGCCAATTAAACGTAGCCACTGTGCCATTAAACGCAGCCACTGTGACATCAAATGCAGCCACTGGGCCAAGTAAACGCAGCCACTGTGCCCATCACACATCAAACACAGCCACTGTGCCATCAAACGCAGCCACTGTGCCAATTAACCACTTAAGCCCCGGACCATTTTGCTGGTCAAAGACCAGGCCACTTTTTGCGATTCGGCGCTGCCTCGCTTTAACTGACAATTGCGCGGTCGTGCGACGTGGCTCCCAAACAAAATTGGTGTCCTTTTTTTCCCACAAATAGAGATTTCTTTTGGTGGTATTTGATCACCTCTGCGGTTTTTATTTTTTGCTCTATAAACAAAAATAGAGCGACAATTTTGAAAAAAAAACGATATTTTTTACTTTTTGCTATAATAAATACCCCCCAAAAAAATTTTTTTTGTTTTTCTCAGTTTAGGCCGATACGTATTCTTCTACATATTTTTGGTAAAAAAAAACACAGTAAGCGTATATAGATTGGTTTGCGCAAAAGTTATAGCGTCTACAAAATAGGGGATAGAATTATGCAATTTTTTCTTTTACTAGCAGCGATCTGCGATTTTTATCGTGACTGCGACTTTAGGGAGGCCACATCGGAAACTTTTGACACATTTTTGGGACCATTGTCAGTTTTACAGCGAACAGTGCTATAAAAATTCACTGATTACTGTGAAAATGACACTGGCAGTGAAGGGGTTAACTTGTGTCAAAATAATATACAATAGTGCATATATCACCGCGCTATCTAACTAAACATATAAATGGCAGCCAACACCACAGAATCAGATCAATTCTGCAAATAAACAAATTAAAACAGCAAAAAGTGTAGCGCTAAAAATATTGTGGGGAAAAATATAACAATGTAAAAAGTCATATAAACATAACACCAAGTGTTCAAAAGTTCATAACTGATGATAAGGTGCAATGATGATAAGGTGATAATTTATTTCTGCACCTTATCATCAGTTATGAACTTTTGAACACTTGGTGTTATGTTTATATGACTTTTTACATTGTTATATTTTTCCCACATATTTTTAGCGCTACACTTTTTGCTGTTTTCAGTGAAGGGGTTAACCACTAGCTGGCGCTGAAGGGGTTAAGTGTGCCTAGGGATGGGTTCTAACTGTAGGGTTGATGGGATATGTGTGACAAGACAGTGATCACAGCTTCCGATTACAGGGAGCTGTGATCATGATCAGTGTCCTGTCACTAGGAAGACTGGGTAAATGCATGTTTACATCAGCATCTCCCCGTTATTCCTCACCGTGACACGCGCCCGCGGTCGGAGTCATGGAGCTCCCGGCAGGCACGCCCACAATGCCGGCTTCTTAAAGGGGACGTATACATACGTCCTTCTGCCTGTCTGTGCCATGCTGTCGACATATATAGTCGTGCGATGGTCAGCAAGCAGTTAAACGCAGCCACTGTGCCCATCAAACGCAGCCACTGTGCCATCAAACACAGACACTGTGCTAAGTAAACGCAGCCACTGTGCCCATCACACACAGCCACTGTGCCCGTCAAACGCATTCACTGTGAGAATCAAACACAGCCACTGTGCCTATCAAACGCACCCACTGTGCTATTAAACACAGCCACTGTGCCATAGAAACATTTGTAACGGGGAGGAGTTAGTAAGATGACCATGTCCATGTGGGGGCGCAAGAAATTATTCTGCACCCAGGCGCCTGTGACCCTAGGATCGGCCCTGGCTGAGGGTAAAGGTGATGAACTGGCCAAGCATGTCTCCAGACCTAAACCCTATTGATCATCTGTGGGACGTTCTCAAACGGAAGGTGGAGGAGCGCAAGGTCTCCAACATCCACCAGCTCTGTGATGTCATCATGGAGGAGGGGAAGAGGACTCCAGTGGCAACCTGTGAAGCTCTGGTGAACGCCATGCCCAAGAGGGTTAAAGCGGAGTTTCACCCAAAATAATAACTATATCCGATCACATTCCTGACCCTACCAACATGTTTAATAACCATATTTTTTTTTCTGTTGTATTTACCGTAGTGCAGCTGTCTGCAGTGCGACTTCCGGATTTTCACTTCTGCGGGAGTAGGCGTTTCCTACTCTGGGAGTTCTCAGCAACGTCTCCTGGGAGCACAGTGTCATGCTTCCCAAGAGACATTGCTCTACGCCGTCCAGCGGAATTCCATCACAACGGGGCGTGAACTTTCAATGACGCTGCCCGTTGTGATGGCAACAAGAAAGTTTAAGGCGCTGCTCGCCGTAAACCACTGCGCAGGCGGGAGAGACAGCGGTGAATGCTGGGAGATGAGCATTCACCGCTTCCAGGAAATGATTGCTTGTGGGCTTCATAATGCCCACAAGCAAAATGGAAACTGCCAGGAACGTATAATAAAGGTTTTTCTTTGCCACGGAAAAACACAAGGGATATATGCGGACACAAAACGACTGAGTATAAGTTTGTCTTGTGAAACCCCATCGAATGCACAAAAAAAATAGGGTTGTCCCGATACCACTTTTTTAGGACCGAGTACAAGTACCGATATTTTTTTTCATGTACTCGCCGATACCGATTACCGATACATTTTTTTAATGCAGCCATGTCTCCCCCCAAATGCAGCCATGTGTATCCCCCAAATGCAGCTTTGTGTCTCCCAAATGCAGCTTTGTGTCTCCCAAATGCAGCTTTGTGTCTCCCAAATTCAGCTTGGTGTCCCCCAAATTCAGCTTTGTGTCTCCCCAAAATTCAGCTTTGTATCCCCCAAATGCAGCTTTGTATCCCCCACATGCAGCTTTGTGTCTCCTAAATGCAGCTTTGTGTCTCCCAAATGCAGCTTTGTGTCTCCCCCAAATGCAGCTTTGTGTCTCCCAAATTCAGCTTTGTGTCTCCCAAATGCAGCTTTGTGTCCCCCAAATGCAGCTTTGTGTCTCCCAAATGCAGCTTTTGTGTCTCCTAAATGCAGCTTTGTGTCTCCCAAATGCAGCTTTGTGTCTCCCAAATTCAGCTTTGTGTCTCCCCCAAATGCAGCTTTGTGTCTCCCAAATGCAGCTTTGTGTCTCCCCCAAAATGCAGCTTTGTGTCCCCCCCAAAATGCAGCTTTGTGTCTCCCCCAAAATGCAGCTTTGTGTCTCCCAAATGCAGCTTTGTGTCTCCCCCAAATGCAGCTTTGTGTCTCCCCCAAATGCAGCTTTGTGTCTCCCAAATGCAGCTTTGTGTCCCCCAAATTCAGCTTTGTGTCTCCCCAAAATTCAGCTTTGTATCCCCCAAATGCAGCTTTGTATCCCCCACATGCAGCTTTGTGTCTCCTAAATGCAGCTTTGTGTCTCCTAAATGCAGCTTTGTGTCTCCCAAATGCAGCTTTGTGTCTCCCAAATGCAGCTTTGTGTCTCCCCCAAATTCAGCTTTGTGTCTCCCCCAAATGCAGCTTTGTGTCTCCCAAATTCAGCTTTGTGTCTCCCCCAAATGCAGCTTTGTGTCTCCCAAATGCAGCTTTTGTGTCTCCTAAATGCAGCTTTGTGTCTCCCCCAAATGCAGCTTTGTGTCTCCCCCAAATGCAGCTTTGTGTCTCCCAAATTCAGCTTTGTGTCTCCCCCAAATGCAGCTTTGTGTCTCCCAAATGCAGCTTTGTGTCTCCCAAATGCAGCTTTGTGTCTCCCCAAAATGCAGCTTTGTGTCTCCCAAATGCAGCTTTGTGTCTCCCAAATGTAGCTTTGTGTCTCCCAAATTCAGCTTTGTGTCTCCCCCAAATGCAGCTTTGTGTCCCCCAAATTCAGCTTGGTGTCCCCCAAATTCAGCTTTGTGTCTCCCCAAAATTCAGCTTTGTATCCCCCAAATGCAGCTTTGTATCCCCCAAATGCAGCTTTGTGTCTCCTAAATGCAGCTTTGTGTCTCCCAAATGCAGCTTTGTGTCTCCCCCAAATGCAGCTTTGTGTCCCCCAAATTCAGCTTGGTGTCCCCCAAATTCAGCTTTGTGTCTCCCAAATGTAGCTTTGTGTCTCCCAAATTCAGCTTTGTGTCTCCCCCAAATGCAGCTTTGTGTCCCCCAAATTCAGCTTGGTGTCCCCCAAATTCAGCTTTGTGTCTCCCCAAAATTCAGCTTTGTATCCCCCAAATGCAGCTTTGTATCCCCCAAATGCAGCTTTGTGTCTCCTAAATGCAGCTTTGTGTCTCCCAAATGCAGCTTTGTGTCTCCCCCAAATGCAGCTTTGTGTCCCCCAAATTCAGCTTGGTGTCCCCCAAAATTCAGCTTTGTATCCCCCAAATGCAGCTTTGTGTCTCCTAAATGCAGCTTTGTGTCTCCCAAATGCAGCTTTGTGTCTCCCCCAAATGCAGCTTTGTGTCTCCCAAATTCAGCTTTGTGTCTCCCCCAAATGCAGCTTTGTGTCTCCCAAATTCAGCTTTGTGTCTCCCCCAAATGCAGCTTTGTGTCTCCCAAATTCAGCTTTGTCTGTGTCTCATCCCCCCTGCCGTCTAGTTGTTCGGCGCTCAGGGAACATAACAGCTTTCATTTGAATAGCTGTGTGTTCCCCGCCACGCGCCGTCATATATAGCCCCTCCCCCTTGTCCAGGCACTTTGATAGACAGATCACCCGTCCAATCCTGGGATGGGTGATCTGTCTATCAAAGTGCCCGGACAAGGGGGAGGGGCTATGACGACGCGCGGCGGGGAACACACAGCTATTCAAATGAAAGCTGTTATGTTCCCTGAGCGCCGAACAACTAGACGTGGCAGCGGCAGCAGCTTTCCTCCAGTGGATGTCATACATACCCGAGGACTGCTCTGCTCTCTGCCTCCTCTCCGCCTTCCGATCCCGCCTTCCGATCCCACCTTCTGATCCCGCCTTCCGATCCCGCCTCCTCTCCGCTTTCCTCTCTGCCCCCTCAGAGCCCATTCACATCTAGGCGACAAAACGCCCGACGCCGGACGCTTGTGCCGCCAGAGTGGAGAATTTCCATTGCTGTCTATGGAGATGGTTCACATCTCATAGACGCCGTACGCCTGTCGCCTGAAAAAAAGTCCCGGACCCTTTTTTTCAGGCGACATTGGCGTTCGGCCATTGACAGCAATGGGAAGGATTTGAAAAAAAAAAAAAAAAAAGATACACTATTCGCGGCAAAATACGCCATGTACGCGGTGTTGCTTGCAGCGGAGGTGTGAATGCAGCCTCAGTCTCCTCTCGGTCTCCTCTCCGACCGCTCCCCGTCCCCTATCCGCCCTCACTCAGGAGGAAAAAAAAGAAAGTATCGGGGGAAGCATCGGGAGCATTGTACTCGCGCAAATGCTCAGTATCGGTACCAATACTAGTATAGTTTCGGGACAACCCTAAAAAAAAAAGATTGGCCGCAGAACCTCCGATTTAAGGCTGTGCTGGAAAATAACGGTGACCACACAAAATATTGACACTTTGGGCCCAGTTTGGACATTTTCACTTAGGGGGTGTACTCGCTTTTGTTGCCAGCGGTTTAGACATTAATAGCTGTGTGTTGAGTTATTTTGAGGGGACAGAAAATGTTACTGTTATACAAGCTGTACACTCACTACACAACATTGTAGATACAAAGTGTAATTTCTTCAGTGTTGTCACATGAAAACATATAATAAAATATTTACAAAAATGGGAGGGGTGTACTAACTTTTGTGAGATACTGTACATCAAACACTATTGCAATAGCACTATATTTTGTGGCATTTATTTTGAGTATATATGATAGAGTTGGACTTGCTTGGCTTAATTTAGCTGTTGGTGTGGGAACGCATATAAGCGCTTGGCAGCTACCTACACTTGAGAATATATAATTGAATTGAATTCACCTGTGGTTTAAGCATACGTAGCGTGGTGGTATTTAACCCTTAGTTTGTTGGTAAAGATGAACTAACCCTTTGAGGCTGGGTTCACACTACTACACTACTTTCATCCTACTTTGCTCTGCTACATTGGTCCTACATCCATCCTACTTTCATGAACAGGATACTACTTTGGTCCGACTTCAATGATATTCAATGGGCCTGAAGTAGGATCAATGTAGGACCAAAAGTAGTACAGGGAGCATTTTCAAAGTCGGACCGACTTGTGTAGGACGCTACAAGACGCTCTCATAGGGAAACATTGAACACAGAGCAAAGTAGGATGAAAGTAGTGTAGTAGTGTGAACCCAGCCTAAGCAGTAGTAGATTGCATTTATTTTAACCCTGTAAGACACTGGCCCGGATTCAGCTAGATTTGCGCATTTATTACGGAGGCGCAGGGCAACGATTTTGCCCTGCGCCCCCGCAATTTTTTTGCGCTGCCCTCGATTCACGGAGCAGAAGCTCTGTAAATTGCGTGGGCGCGCCGGCAAAATGCCCGGCGCAAGCGCGCGCAATTTAAATGATCCCGTAGGGGGCGGGAATCATTTAAATTAGGCGCGTTCCCGCGCCGATCGTAGAGTGCATGCTCCGTCGGGAAACTTTCCCGACGTGCATTGCGGCAAATGACGTCGCAAGGACATCATTTGCTTCAAAGTGAACGTGAATGGCGTCCAGCGCCATTCACGAATCACTTACGCAAAGTACGTAAAATCCAAATTTCGCGACGCAGGAACGACGGTTATACGTAACATTGGCTGCCCCTGCTAATAGCAGGGGCAGCCTTACGCAAAAACCGCCGTACGGAAATGACGTAAATTGCGTACGCAGGGCTTGCGCAACGTTGTGAATCGGTGTTAGTATGCAATTTGCATACTATACGCTGAGCACAACGGGAACGCCACCTAGCGGGCATCGCAAGAATGCAGCCTAAGATATGCGGGCATAAGAGCCTTATGCCGCGCAGATCTTAGGCTGCAGTCGGCGTAACGAGGTTCCTGAATCAGGAGCACTCGTTACGCCGGGGCAAGTAAGCAATTGCGCTGTGTAACTTATGGTTACACAGGCGCAATTGCTTCTTGAATCCACCCCACTGGTTTAAAGCGGAGCTCCACCCGAAAGTGGAACTTCCGCACATTGGACACCTTTCAGTCCTCACTGCGAGGATTCTGCGGGTAGTGCGTCACTTCCCGCCCCCCGCCCGTTTGTGTTCTGGGAAACACTCGGCTCCCAGAACACAGCGGGGACCAGTGAGGACGGTGCTGCGCGACTCGCACATGCGCCGTAGGGAATCGGGCAGTGAAGCCCGGAGCGCTTCGCTTCCTGATTCCCTGACTGAGGATGGTGGTGGGGGCAGCAGATAGATGAGCGATCGCTCATCTTCTGCTGCAGACGTCGCTGGACTGGCGACGGGGATTGAGTCGCTTATTGCCGCCATTACTAGTAAAAAAAAAAAAATATGTCCCCGGTTTTCATTTAAAAAATCTGGTCACCTTACTCTGTGAGGACAGGAGTTCTGAGGCCCCGTACACACGTCCGAGGAACTCGACGTGCCAAACACATCGAGTTCCTCGTCGAGTTCAGTGTTGAAGCCGCCGAGGGTCTCGGCGGGCCGACTTTCCTCATTGAACAACGAGGAAATAGAGGACATGTTCTCTATTCGGCCCGACGAGTTCCTCGTCGGCTTCCTCGCTGAAAAGTGTACACACGGCCGAGTTTCTCGGCAGAATCCAGCTCCGACCGAGTTTCTGGCTGAATTCTGCCGAGAAACTCGTTCGTGTGTACGGGGCCTGAGACTTTCCCCTTGTAACTGTGGTCAAGGATGGCTGTCAACCAATAGTGATCCTTCTCCTCGGTGTCACAAATTTTTCGGGTCCTTTGGCAGGCTTTGAAGAATGAGGGACTGCAAAGTTTGCGGAGGTATGATGCCGCGTACACACGATCATTGTTCGGCATGAAGAAAACGTCGTTTTTCAAAAACGGCATTTAAAATGATGGTGTGTGGGCTTCACATCATTTTTCAGGTTCTGAAAAACGACAAAAAAGATATTCGAACATGCTGCATTTTTTAACGATGTTTTAAACTACCGGTATGTCGTTTTTCGGGTTGTAAAAAATGATCGTGTGTGGGCTAAAACGACGTAAAATACCCGCGCATGCTCAGAAGCAAGTTATGAGACGGGAGCGCTCGTTCTGGTAAAACTACCGTTCATAATGGAGTAAGCACATTCGTCACGCTGTAACAGACAAAAAAGCGCAAATCGTCTTTTACTAACACGGAATCAGCTAAAGCAGCCCAAAGGCGAATAGAACTTCCCCTTTATAGTGCCGTTGTACGTCACCGCGCTTTGCTAGATCATTTTTTAAAAACGATGGTGTGTGGGCAACAGTGGCGTATCTAGAGTATGGCAGCCATGGCAAGTGCCATGGGCGCCATAGGGAGGGGGCGGCAAAAAGCTACCCCCCGTACGAAAAAAAAACCACCCGTCCTCCTGTGGACGCCTCCCGCACTAATGTAGCTCCCGGCATCGCGGCCGGCCTGCTAAAGCCAGGCGCCGGCACTGCAATTGCTAATATTGCTACTTGTCCTGGGGAGGGGATTGACAGGTGCCCCCATGACGGCTGATGACTGGCCATTAATGGCACAGTGGCTGCATTTGATTGGGACAGTGGCTGCAATTGATTTTTTTTTTCAGTTTGCTTGCACCCCCCCCCCCCCCCCCCCCAAATTTTCAGCACCAGCCGCCAGTGGTCCCCAGTGTGCCTCTCTGTCCTCGTCGCACTGTGTCCCTCTCTGTCCCTGGTTATCTGAAAGGTTTCAAATGTTTTGACAGGGGCGCAGTTTCAGTGCTTGCCATAGGCGCAATTTTCACTAGATACACCTCTGGTGGGCAACGTCATTTTAATGATGAAGTTGGAAAAACTTTGTTTTTTGGACATGCTGAAAAATGATCGCATGTACGCGGCATGACTCTGTGAGGACAGGAGTTCTGAGACTTTCCCCTTGTAACTGTGGTCAAGGATGGCTGTCAACCATAGGCGTGCGCACAGGGTGTGCCAGGTGTGCCTGGGCACACCCTAATGACCCTGTGCTGGGCAGATTCCCCCTGCTACTTGGCTACAGAGAAAAGACCTGGGGAATCTTTGTCCTCAGTCCTTTTCTCTGTCTCAAAAGTGAGACATCAGGGGTCTGTTTAGACCCCTGATATTTCACCTAGGCCCCCATGGAGCTCCTAAAAAATAAATAAAACAATAATAATAATAATATTGTAATAAAACAGAATTAGGTAGATTCAGTAAGAGTTAGGCCGACTTATCAGTAGATAAGCCGACCTAACTCAGAATCTACGCCGACTTATGTTTAAGCGTATGCTCAAACAGAGATACGCTTAAACATATCTAAGATAAGACGGCTTGCGCCGTCCTATCCTAGGTTGCAATTTTTCGGATGGCCGCTAGGTGGCGCTTCCATTGCGGTAGGCGTAGAATATGTAAATGAGTTGATACGCCGATTCACGAACGTACGCCTGGCCGCCGCAGTCGATTTACGCCGTTTCCGTAAGGCATTAGCAGGCCTAAAGTTATTCCATCTATTAGGTGGAATAACAATGTTAAAGTATGGCCGCCGTTCCCGCCGCGAGATTCAAATTCTTTACGTCGTATGCGTAAGTCGTCCGCGAATCGGGATTTACGTCGTTTACGTCCACGTCGAAATCAATCGGCCCGTGCGGCGTACTTAGCCGTAATGCACACTGGGAAATGTAGGCGCCCGGCGCATGCGCAGTTAAAAGAAAATGTAAAAAACGTGAGGTCAAGCCTCATTACCATACAACACGCCCCCTCCAAGACATTTGAATTTGGCGCCCTTACGCCCGCCCGATTTAGGCTACGCCGCTGTATATTAGCAGGCAAGTACATTGAGAATCATGTACTTGCCTAGCTAACTTACGGCGGGGTAGCCTAAACACGCTAAGCTACGCCGCCGTAACTTTAGTCCTATCTACCTGAATCTACCTATTTGTTTTTTGGACATGCTGAAAAATTATCGCGTGTACGCGGCATGACTCTGTGAGGACAGGAGTTCTGAGACTTT
This sequence comes from Rana temporaria, assembly GCF_905171775.1. Lineage (NCBI taxonomy): Eukaryota > Metazoa > Chordata > Amphibia > Anura > Ranidae > Rana > Rana temporaria. The sequence goes on from NC_053491.1 coordinate 13,623,761, forward strand.
CCCCTTGTAACTGTGGTCAAGGATGGCTGTCAACCATAGGCGTGCGCACAGGGTGTGCCTGGGCACACCCTAATGACCCTGTGCTGGGCAGATTCCCCCTGCTACTTGGCTACAGAGAAAAGACCTGGGGAATCTTTGTCCTCAGTCCTTTTCTCTGTCTCAAAAGTGAGACATCAGGGGTCTGTTTAGACCCCTGATATTTCACCTAGGCCCCCATGGAGCTCCTAAAAAATAAATAAAACAATAATAAAAATAATATTGTAATAAAACAGAATATATTTAAAAAAATATTAAAATTGTAAAAAAGTAATAATAATAAAATAATAGAAAAAATAAAATTACACCAGTCTCTGCCCTTTTGACATCGTCCACTGCTCTACCAACACTGTACATTGCCCTATTACTTTGGGGTGCACACCCTAATGCAATAGGCTGCGCACACCTATGCTGTCAACCAATAGTGATCCTTCTCCTCGGTGCCACAAATTTTCCGGGTCCCTTGGCGGGCTTTGAAAAATGAGGGAGCTAATGCACTACAAAGTTTGCGGAGGTATGAGAAGCAGAGTCCTTGGAGTCACTGAGGAGGATTACAGTATCTAAAACTGCCTCCTCTCAGCCACGTACTACTCCCAAGGGTTCTGGGCATGGAAAACCATCTCTTAAGATTTGACGTATGTTTTCCTCTGCTTTAATGCCTCCAGAGCTGCCCTAATCCTCCTCCTCCTCCTCCTCCTCTTGTGTATTCTGTGGCATCCTTGTGACAGTAATAGATGGTAACAGGTACTCTTTTGTGGAGGGATCGGAAATCTAAAAGACCCCAAATCCCTCCTTTGCACTTCAAAGTATTTTTATTTTTATTTTACCATAAAATCAGGCATTGTAGCGCGAGCTACAGTATGCCTGTCCCGAATTTTTTACCCCCGTACTCACCTTGTTCTCGTAGATTGAAGATACCGGGGAATGGGCGTGCCTATGGAGACGGAGGATGATTGACGGCCGGCTCTGGCGCGTCACGCTTCTCCGGAAATAGCCAAAATAGGCTTGGTCTTCACGACACGTGCGCATAGCCTGTGCGCAGGCGCCGTGAAGAGCCGAGACCTACTCCGGCTGTCTTCGGGGTGAGTGACGTGCCAGGGCCGGCCGTCAATCATCCTCCCTCTCCATAGGCACGCCCATTCCCCGCGGGAGCCGAAAAATACGATCTCCGATTACAAGGTGAGTCCGGGGTTAAAAAAATCGGGACAGGCATACTGTAGCTCGCGCTACAATGCCTGTCTCGATGGTAAAATGTGTCGGGGGGGGGGGGGTGAACTACCGCTTTAAATCGTCAAAAATAGGGTTGTCCCGATACCGATACCGAGTATTTGCGGGAGTACTTGTACTCCCGCAAATGCCCCCGATGCCTGAATAGAATACTTGCAACCCCCCCCCCCGCGCCGCCGCATACCGCAAAGCCGCCGCTGCCGCATTAATCAGCGTGCGGGGAACATTACAGGCAGCTTTCGTTTGAATAGCTGTATTCCCCCGCCGCACCGTGTATAGACACTCCCCCTTGCTCGGGATTGGACAGATCCGTCCAATCCCGAGCAGGGGGGGTGTCTATACACGGCGTGGCAAGGAATGGACAGCTATTCAAGCGAAAGTTTCCTGTAATGTTCCCCGCACGCTGATTAATGCGGCAGCGGCGGCATCATCATCTACTAGGTATGGGGGGACATGGCTGGATATATGTGGGGGGACATGGCTGGATATATGTGGGGGGACATGGCTGCATATGTGGGGGGACATGGCTGCAATATATGGGGGGGCATGGCTGCAATATATGGGGGGACATGGCTGGATATATGTGGGGGGACATGGCTGCAATATGTGGGGGGACATGGCTGCAATATGTGGGGGGACATGGCTGTAATATGTGGGGGGACATGGCTGCATATGTGGGGGGACATGGCTGGATATGTGGGGGACATGGCTGGATATATGTGGGGGGACATGACTGCATATATGGGGGACATGGCTGGATATATGTGGGGGGACATGGCTGGATATATGTGGGGGGACATGGCTGCATATATGGGGGACATGGCTGCATATGTGGGGGACATGGCTGGATATATGTGGGGGGACATGGCTGCAATAAGTGGGGGGACATGGTTGCAATATGTGGGGGGACACGGTTGCATTTGGGGACACATTTAAAAAAAAAAGTATCTGTATTCAGTATCGGCGAGTACATGAAAAAAAGTATCGGTACTTGTACTCAGTCCTAAAAAAGTGGTATCGGGACAACCCTAGTCAAAAACAGCGATTCTGAATACTATTATTTTTTTTTAAATCGCTGTCATTAGCAGCCTAGTAAACCAGAAGTGACATTGTGGTGTCTCTTCCGTGTTTACACGTAGGACACCGGACGTAAGCCGTTTCCGGCTTCCTTCCAGTCTCACTCTTGCCGGTGGAAATGCTGGATCGTACCAATTCACCAAAATAGTGACAAAAATTATTAAACACAAGAGACGGTTTTTGACAAATCCTTTATTAAAAAATAATAAAAATTGCGTCCCTCGATGTAAATCCATCAGCAATCATGTCGCCCGCCGGCCCCGAAGAATAGAAAAAATTTAATAAGCTGCCGCCTCCTGGGAGGCCTCCCGCCGAATGCCTCCTCTCAGCTTTGACATTTCCTATATAGGTAAGGGGCGGGCCACCTAGCTACGTCACTTGGTGGCCACGCCCCCACGCAACGTCACACGCTCAGCATGCACCAGTCCTTGACATCAGATGGGGCGGTGCCACCGTGTGACGTAGCTAGGTGGCCCACCCCTTACCTGTATAAGATATTTCAATAAGTGGTGGGTTGTGAGGCATAGTGGGTGCAAAGGTGGTAAAAGTCATTGGGCGCCAGACACTTCTCAGATTAAAAGAGTTTTTTTTTTGACAGTCCTTTTTATATTTTGTAGGGGAAAGAGGGTTAGGGCCAGGACACCCCTAAGTAGTTGCGATTTCAAACGGCAGACTTCAAAAGGAGGACAGCCGTACAGGGAAAGGCCCCCAGCAAGGTGCCACTTCTGCACGTGCTGGATTGCTGTCTCTTATGGCAACAGTACTTAAAGTGGTTGTACAGTGGTTGGGCACTTAAAGAGGACGTACAGGTACGTGCTTGTGCCCAGCCGTGCTTGTGCCCAGACGTCGGCAGGACCGCCTCCTGCCGACGTATATGTGCAGGAGGCGGTCCTTAAGTGGTTAGGCATAATTAAAATTGCTGCAAAATCAATCAATTTAACCACTTCCGGACCGCCGCATGTACATTTACGTCGGCAGAATGGCACGGACAGGCACATTGGCGTACCTGTACATCCCTGCCTAGATGTGGGTCGGGGGTCCGATCGGGACCCCCCCCCCCCCGGTACATGCGGCGGTTCCCGTGGCTTCAGGAGCGATCCGGGACGAGGGCGCGGCTATTCGTTTCTAGCCTCCCTCTCGCGGTCGCTCGCCGGAGCTGAAGAACGGGGAGAGCCGTATGTAAACACGGCTTCCCCGTGCTTCACTGTGGCGGCGGCATCGATCGAGTGATCCCTTTTATAGGGAGACTCGATCGATGACATCAGACCTACAGCCACACCCCCCTACAGTTGTAAACACACACTAGGTGAACCCTAACTCCTACAGCGCCCCCTGTGGTTAACTCCCAAACTGCAACTGTCATTTTCACAATAAACAATGCAATTTAAATGCATTTTTTGCTGTGAAAATGACAATGGTCCCAAAAATGTGTCAAAATTGTCCGAAGTGTCCGCCATAATGTCGCAGTCACGAAAAAAATCGCTGATCGCCCCCAATAGTAGTAAAACAAATTCAAATAATAAAACTATCCCCTATTTTGTAAACGCTATAAATTTTGCGCAGACCAATCGATAAACGCTTATTGCGATTTTTTTTACCAAAAATAGGTAGAAGAATACGTATCGGCCTAAACTGAGGAAAAAACAATGGGCCAGATCCACAAAAACCCGGCGCAACGTAACTTTTTCAATTTAGGTTACACGGCCGAAAAATTTCTACCTAAGTGCCCGATCCACAAAGCACTTACCTAAAAATTTCCGGCTGTGTAACTTAAATCCGGCCGGCGCAAGGCGTTCCTATTCAAATGGGGCGAGTCCCATTTAAATTAGGCGCGCTCCCGCGCCGGCCGTACTGCGCATGCTCACGACGTAATTTTCCCGACGTGCTTAGCGCGGTTTTACGTTGCGCCGGGTTTAGAGAATCGCGACGGGCGTAAAAAAAAAATACGAGTTGCGGCGGGAAAAAGACGGCGACGCGGGATAGAAGGGTCTACTTTTACAAGGCCTAAACAGTTTAGGCCTTGTAAAAGCAGCCCTAATTTTACGATTGCAAACTAATACTTACGGAGCAAAAACGAAGCTGAAAAGCTTCGTGGATCTCCGTAAGTGCTAATTTGCATACCCGAAGCTGCATTTCGATGAGAAATGCCCCCAGCGGCGGATGCGGTACTGCATCCTAAGATCCAACAGTGTGAGGCCCCGTACACACCATAGAATCCATCCGCAGATAAATCCCAGCAAATGGGTTTCAGCGGATAGATCCTATGGTGTGTACACTCCAGCGGATCTTTTTCCGCGGATATTTCTCCCCTGGGATGGATTCCAGCAGATCGGATATTCGCTGACATGCAGAACAAATCCATATGCTGGAATCCATCCCAACGGATGGATCCGCTGGTCTGTACAGACTCACCGAATCCATCCGTCCGAAGGGATCCCCCGCATGCGTCATGATTCAACGCATGCGTGGAATTCCTTATATGACAGAGTCGCGCACGTCGCCGCGTCATAATCGCCGCGACGGCGCGACATGTCATCGCCAGAGGATTTCGGCGCGGATTTCAATGCGATGGTGAGTACACTCCATCGCATTAAAATCTGCTGAAATCCTCGAGAGGATTTATCCGCGGAAACGTTCCGCTGGACCGTATCCGCGGATAAATACTCCCGTGTGTATGGGGCCTAAGTCCCTTACACATGTCGGATCTTCTCCCTATCTTTTGGGAACTGATTCTGTGGATCAGTTCCAAAGATAGAAACAGGGATACGACGGCGTAACAGTAGATACGCCGTCGTATCCCTTTTGTGGATCTGGCCCAATGTTTATATATATTTTTGGGGGATATTTATTATAGCAAAAAGTAAAAAATATTGCATTTTTTTCAAAATTGTCGCTCTATTTTTGTTTATAGCACAAAAAATGGGGGGAAAAAAGGACGCCAATTTTGTTTGGGAGCCACGTCGCACGACCGCGCAATTGTCTGTTAAAGCGACGCAGTGCCGAATTGTAAAAACGCCTTGGGTCATTTAGCAGCATATTGGTCCGGTCCTTAAGTGGTTAATTCACAGTGTTATTTTTGGCTTATATACAGTACGTAGCCTTTTGTATGCATTGGCTGTATGTTACATTTTTGGTCTATTTCCATTAACTTACAATATTTGAAGATGCATTACCATCAGATAAGTGTCTTATGATTCTATGTAGAGGAGATCTTTTAGTGAAGTCTTCCTTCTATCTCGATGTTTGGTGGTGGATCACACAAGGTGGTGGTCGGGGATGGACAAGATAGGAGGTAAGAAAACAGGATGTCCACTCAGCAGGATGTAGCCGAGCATGACTGAATATTCAGCACTGTCAGCACTTTGGCAAGGCTAGGCTGACCATCCCGGGCATAGCTTGTACTGTGACTCACATATTTACTGATGACGGTTGGATCGGTTTATCTGCTGGAGGATGAAATGTTGATGTGCACAAAACACGAGATATTTCATATTACTAATAATATTGGTATCTTAGGCATTTAACCCTTTCCCTGCCAGAGCCTTTTTTTCCCACACACGTTTAACTAGTTCAGCGTCAGAGGCATTTTTTTTTTTTGCACACATGTAAAAATCCAAAATGTTGGCAATAAAATTACTTAAATAGATATAAGTCTTGTTTTTGTTTAACCACTTAAGCCCTGTACACACAATCGGAATTTCCGATGGAAAAAGTCAGATGGTCTTTTTCCACGTGTGCAAGCTCCATCGCATGAATTCCATCAGAGTTTAGAAGGAGAACATATTGGGCTAGATTCAAGTAGCCCGCCGTAAGTTTGTGCGGGCGTAGCGTATGTTATTTACGCTACGCCGCTGCAACTTACACGGGCAAGTGCAGTATTCACAAAGCACTTGCTCCGTAAGTTGCGGCGGCGTAGCGTAAATGGGGCCGGCGTAAGCGCGCCTAATTCAAATGAGTATGAGGGGGGCGTGTTTTATGTAAATGGGTGGTGACCCGATGTGATTGACGTTTTTCCCGAGCGGCGCATGCGCCGTTCGTGGAATTTCCCAGTGTGCATTGCTCCAAAGTACGCCGCAAGGACGTCATTGGTTTCGACGGGAACGTAAATTACGTCCAGCCCTATTCGCGAACGACTTACGCAAACGACGTAAAAAATTCTAAATTCGACGCGGGAACGATGTCCATACTTAACATTGCGTACGCCTCATAATAGCAGGAGCAACCTAACGCCGAAAAAGCCTAACGTAAACGACATAAAAAAATAGCGCCGGGCGTACGTAAATTTGTGAATCAGCGTATCTAGGTCATTTGCATATTCTACGAAAACGGCGGAAGCGCCACCTAGCGGCCAGCGTAAATATGCACCCTAAGATACGACGGCGTAAGAGACTTACGCCAGTCGGATCTTAGGCTAATGTCGGCGTATCTTGCTTTCTGAATACAGAAAGAAGATATGACGGCACAGCTTTGAATTTACGCAGCGTATCTATAGATACGCCGACGTAAATCAATGCTGAATCTAGCCCGTTCTCTTTTACTCTGATGGAATTCCGTCGGAATTCCGATGTGAGTTTGGCCAGACAAAAGCCTGATCGTGTGTACAGGGCTTTGGGGAACAGGCCTATTTTTCAAACTTGTTGTTTACAAGTTAAAATCTTTTTTTTTTGCTAGTGTAGCACTACCCCTGAGGAGCTGCTGGTTTAGATTTTGGGTTTTGCACGTTACCTCTAAATTCGTTGCCCAGGGGAGGAAGTTTGTAGAAATCGCAATGACCACACAAGATGTAAAACCTTTAAAGGGGTGTTCCAGTCATTTTTAACGTTTATTAAAAGTCAGCAGCTACAAAAAGTGTAGCTGCTGGCTTTTAATAAACACACTCACCTGCTCCACGTTCCAGCGACGCGCCGGCCGGGGCCCCGCTCCTCTCCCCCCCTCTCCGGCCGGCGTCTTCATTCTAAGTGTGGGCACCCGGCCGTGACAGCTTTCGGCTTCACGGCCGGGTACCCACTGCGCATGCGCGAGCGGCGCTGCGCCATCCGATTGGACAGGCGATCGCCTGGGACCTGTCACGTGTCCCAGGCGATCACCTACAGGGAGGGGCTGCCAAAAGGCGATATGACATATTGCCTTAGCAGCCCCTCGGCAGAAGGAGGAAGTGGGACAGGAAGTCCCACTCCTCCTGAAGCCCCCACTCCCCCCCCCCCAAAAAAATGACATGCCAAATGTGGCATGTAAGGGGGCGAGGAGTGGATTAAGCGGAAGTTCCACTTTTGGGTGGAACTCCGCTTTAACTGTAGGCTTTATTTTTGTTGCATAAAACTTGTAAAGGAAGTAGAGAGTATAGAGCAGTGGTTCTCAACCTGGGGGTCGGGACCCCCTTGGGGGGTCGAATGATGATTTGTCAGGGGTCACCATATCCTGGGCTGTTCCTGAAGCCTGTGCTGCTCTCCCAGCCTTTTTGCAGCCACCCAAAAGGGCTGACCCTGGAGCCTGTGGCCACCCAGCTGGGCTGTTCCTGGAGCCCACAGCCACCCACTCAGCCTCTTCGCAGCATTCAGCTCACGGCATGGCTTGGGGGCAGAGACTAGAGGTCAGCTGACTGGTGAGGAATGTAAAGTGGGAGGGGCTGGTGGAGACCCTATCTCTTGATTTCGGCATAGGTGTCACTGCTACGAAACACCACAAAGTCAGAGACACAGTGAGTAACACTACTTAGAGTGATTAGAGTTGCCATTAAAAGTCCCCACTACAGTTCTCAGATCAGCAGGTGACCTTGATCAAGAGCATCTAAGTTGGCTGATCAGAACTCCCCCCAACATTGCCACTCATCCCATTCCCCCTCCACCAAGGAGTAAGAGAAGGAATAATGTAAGGGAGAGGAAACGAGGGGGAGCAACAAAGAAAAAGCGAGAGAAAGAATAAGAGAAAGAACAAGGACTATGGCTAGAGAGAGGGATGGGGGGAAAAAAACAAGAAATTATAATAGAGAGAGATAAAAGGGAAAGTAAGGAGAACAAAGAGAGAGGGGTACATCCTAAAATGTACCAGAAGGGGTTTTAATACTGTACAAGTGGAAGGGACTCAGGGAGTGCTAAATGTCCATGGGTTGGGGGGGCAAATTCCTTTTCTTGCCTTGGGTGCCGACAACCCACGCTACGAAAATAATTTTACTGTTAGGGGTCCCCACAACTTGGAAAATTTTATCAAGGGGTCACAGCACTAGAAAGGTTGAGAACCACTGTTCTAAGCAGTTGTCTAGAAAACTGAAAGTGAAAATAGTTGACGCTCACAAAGCTGGAGAAGGCTATAAGAAGATAGCAAAGCGTTTTCAGATGTCAATATCCTCTGTTCCTCGGAATGTAATTAAGAAATGGCAGTCATCAGGAACAGTGAAAGTTAAAGCAAGATCTGGAAGACCAAGAAAAATATCAGACAGAACAGCTCGCAGGATTGTGAGAAAAGCAATTCAAAACCCACGTTTGACTGCACGATACCTCCAGAAAGATCTGGAAGACACTGGAGTTGTGGTACACTATTCCACTATAAAGAGATACTTGTACAAATATGGTCTTCATGGAAGAGTCATCAGAAGAAAACCTCTTCTACGTCCTCACCACAAAAATCAGCATTTGAACTTTGCAAATGAACATATAGACAAGCCTGATGCATTTTGGAAACAAGTTCTGTGGACCGATGACGTTAAAATATAACTTTTTGTCCGGAACGAGAAAAGGTATGTTTGGAGAAACGTTAAGCATGGGGGTGGATCAATCATGCTTTGGGGTTGTATTGCAGCCAGTGGCACAGGGAACATTTCACGAGTAGAAGGAAAAATGGATTCAATAAAATCTCAGCCAATTTTGGATGGTAACTTGATGCCATCTGTGAAAAAGCTGAAGTTAAAGAGAGGACGGCTTCTACAAATGGATAATGATCCTAAACACACCTCAAAATCCACGGGGGATTACATCAAGAGGCGTAAACTGAAAATGTTGCCATGGCCTTCACAATCTCCTGACCTCAACATAATTGAGAATCTATGGATAGACCTTAAAAGAGCAGTGCGTGACAGACAGCCCAGAGATCTCAAAGAACTGGAAGACTTTTGTAAGGAAGAATGGGCAAAGATCCCTCAAACAAGAATTGAAAGACTCTTGGCTGGCTACAAAAAGCGTTTACAAGCTGTGATACTTGCCAAAGGGGCAAGTATCAATGTCCATGGACCTCCTCCCAGAATCACGCTACCGCGCGCCCCCTAGGGCACGCACATGGGAGTGTCTGTGACCGCATCACGGATCGCGGTAAATTGCCGCTGATAGCGACTGTTTACCATGTGATCGCTCCGTCCAATGACGGAGTGATCACATGTAAACAAACCAGCGTCATTTGATGATTTGAGGTTCCTCCCTCCTCTCTCTGTACTGATCGGTACAGTGTGAGAGGAGAGAGAGCGGGTGTCAGCAGCGCTGTGGGCTGGATCTGTGACTATTGCAGTCACAGATCCAGCCATCCATCCATGCCTGCAATACCCTGCGCAATACTCTGCAATACCCTGCGCAATACTCTGCAATACCCCCTGCGCAATACTCTGCAATACCCCCTTGCACAGTACTCTGCAATACCCCCTGCACAATACTCTGCAATACCACCTGCGCAATACTCTGCAATACCCCCTGCGCAATACTCTGCAATACCCCCGCACAATACTCTGCAATACCCCCGCACAATACTCTGCAATACCCCCTCTACAATACCCCCTGCGCAGTACTCTGCAATACCCCCTGCGCAATACTCTGCAATACCCCCTGCACAATACTCTGCAATACCCCCTGCGCAGTACTCTGCAATACCCCCTGCGCAATACTCTGCAATACCCCCACACAATACTCTGCAATACCCCCACACAATACTCTGCAATACCCCCCGCACAATACTCTGCAATACCCCCCACACAATACTCTGCAATACCCCCCCGCACAAAACTCTGCAATACCCCCTGCGCAGTACTCTGCAATACCCCCTGCACAATACTCTGCAATACCCCCACACAATACTCTGCAATACCCCCCGCACATTACTCTGCAATACCCCCTGCGCTAATACTCTGCAATACCCCCGCACAAAACTATGCAATACCCCCGCACAATACTCTGCAATACCCATACTCTGCAATACCCCCTGCGCAATACTCTGCAATACCCCCTGCGCAGTACTCTGCAATACCCCCTGCACAATACTCTGCGATAGCCCCTGCACAATACTCTGCAATACCCTGCGCAATACTCTGCAATACCCCCTGCGCTATTCTCTGCAATACCCCCTTGCACAGTACTCTGCAATACCCCCTGCACAATACTCTGCAATACCACCTGCGCAATACTCTGCAATACCCCCTGCGCAATACTCTGCAATACTCTGCAATACCCCCACACAATACTCTGCAATACCCATACTCTGCAATACCCCCTCTACAATACCCCCTGCGCAGTACTCTGCAATACCCCCTGCGCAATACTCTGCAATACCCCCGCACAATACTCTGCAATACCCCCTGCACAATACTCTGCAATACCCCCTGCGCAGTACTCTGCAATACCCCCTGCGCAATACTCTGCAATACCCCCGCGCAATACTCTGCAATACCCCCACGCAATACTCTGCAATACCCCCCGCACAATACTCTGCGATACCCCCGCACAAAACTCTGCAATACCCCCTGCGCTAATACTCTGCAATACCCCCGCACAAAACTCTGCAATACCCCCGCACAATACTCTGCAATACCCCCTGCGCAATACTCTGCAATACCCCCTGCGCAGTACTCTGCAATACCCCCTGCACAATACTCTGCAATAGCCCCTGCACAATACTCTGCAATACCCCCTGCTCAGTACTCTGCAATACCCCCTGCGCAATACTCTGCAATACCCCTTGCGCAATACTCTGCAATACCCCCGCACAATACTCTGCAATACCCCCACACAATACTCTGCAATACCCCCACACAATACTCTGCAATACCCATACTCTGCAATACCCCTTGCGCAAAACTCTGCAATACCCCCCGCACAATACTCTGCAATACCCCAATTTTCAGATATTGGCACCATAGCTTGTGGACGCTATAACTTTCACAAAGACCAAATAATATCCACCAATTTTTACTTATTTTTACCAAAAATATGTAGCAGTATAAATTTTGGCCAAAATTTATGAAGAAAAATTACAAATTTGATAAATTTTATAACAGAATTTTCAGTCTTTTTTCTTTTATAGCGCAAAAAATAAAAAACCCAACGGTGATTAAATACCACCAAAATAAAGCTCCATTTGTGGGAAAAAAAGGACAAAAATTTCATTTGGGTACAGTGTTGTATGACTGAGTAATTGTCATTCAAAGTGAGAGCACCGAAAGCTGAAAATTGGTCTGGTTATTAAGGGGGTTTAAGTGCCCAGTGGTCAAGTGGTCAAGCATCATTAAAATCACTGCTCCAGAAAAAACGACCGTTTTTAAAACTTTTTTTTCCATTGATACATGTTCCCTGGGGCAAGACCCGAGTTCTCAAACCCGTTTTCCGACAATAACTTGCATATTAGGCTTTAAAATGAGCACTTTTGAATGTGAACATTCGAGTCCCATAGACGTCAATGGGGTTCTAAATTAAGGTGACCAGATTTTTAAAATGAAATCCGGGGACATATTTTTTCTTTACTAGTAATGGCAACAATCAGCGACTCTCTGCCCGTCGCCGCCCCCCTCACAGCCTCTCAAGTCTTACTCTTCGGGCCCCGGCTACTACTGGATGGGGAGCGGAGGAAGATCACTCCGCCAGGGAAGGCAAGGAGATAGGCAGGTGGCTGGCCAGGATTTGAGCCAAGGCAGAAGAACATGCGAGCGAAGCTGAATGGGCATGCACCCCGAAACTGAAGAAATATTCCCTCCGCTCCGACCAGCACATGATCATCAGAAAGGGGCACAGATGATGGAAAAAAATACACCCCCCTATGCTAGTAGGCACGGCGGAGCGGGGGGTGTATTTCAATTTTTTTTATTTTAATTCTGCACTGATTGTCTTTGAAATTGCCCCTGCCCCCTATTAAATCCAATCTGGGGACATAACCAGGGACAGACTTGGTCCGGGGACAGAGTGCTCAATCCGGGGGCTGTCCTCTGAAACTGGGGGTGTCTGGTCACCCTATTCTAAATGTTCGCGCGAACGTTCGGTCCGTTCGAAGGTTCTGGTGCGAACCAAACGGGGGGGGGGGGGGGAGTTCGGCTCATCCCTATTCTAGACATAAACTCTCGTCGCCACTCTAGCCAGAGTGGGTAGTTTCCCCCTGGATAGGCCTCTCTCACTAGTCCTAGCAGCCAGGGCGTCACATAGAACCTTGGTACAGTCTCTGCCACTGACCTTCCCAACGGCGGAGACCTGATCGGTCCAGAATTCTTTCAATTTAGGATTAAGCACCCGGATCTCTTCTCAAAGTAATAACTTGTAGAATCAGGCAACTGACGGGCGATCACTGCTCAGCCTTTCAGTAGTGATATGTCCTCCAATGAAGTTCAGGCCTCCCCTGAGTGTACCAGCCTCGTGCTCGGTGCTCTCCAGGCAGGTACTTCATTCAACGGCTTCCTCCCTCTAGGACGGACAGCGTAGGACCTCTTTAGCAATGCAGACCCAGCCTGACTACTGTGCTTGCTCAGCAGGGTACGACTCCAGACTAACGTGGTCCCGGAGCCAGGAAACTCTGAACATGCACCCCCAGCCAGGAGAGCCACACACAGGGGTGGTGGGACGACTGCCCAGGGCGGACAGCGACGACCCAGAACTAGGGTGACCACATGTCCCGGATTGCCCGGACAGTCCCGCATTTTGCAGGTCTGTCCCGGGCACATTCATTCCAGGACAATACAGTGTCCCGGAATGAAACTGAAACAGCCACCCCCCCCGGCCAATCTTATGCCCCCAAAAAAGGCTGCCACATCACTGCTTTACTCACTGACAATACTTGTCCTGGCTGGGAATGCCTGGAGGAGCACAATCCCCGCCTACTGCTTATGATTGGAGAAATCATAAATCCCGCCTCTTGTGTCCAATCAGTGTGCTGTGATTTGTTACAGCACAAGCTGATTTTTGGGAAGGGAGGGTGTCCTTGAATGGTAGTTTGGAAATGTGGTCACCCTACTCAGAACCCGTGACGTCTGTCCATTAAATACCCCTCCCCAGCATGCACAGCGAGGCGATCAACCCTCACTGATTGGCCGCTGGAAAAGAATACCCAGAACACCTGGATCTGACTGCTGCCACCCTTGGCCTGGGGTGGAACTGACACCCCAGACAACAATAGTGGTCACCTGCAGTACAGCCACGGCTGGAACAGAGGTCTAAATTTCAAAACAAAATAGGCCAGAGGTTACTAATCCTCTGACTAACCCCTAAATTTAAAGCAGGGCCAGCGAAGAAAATAGCTGCCCGCTACACATATAATGTCATGCCCATGTGAATGAGGCCCAAAGTTGGCGTTATGACGTGGCTGTAGCATGGTTCTTCTAATGTTACGTTACAATACATACATTTCCAGTAACAATCGGCTTTCACAATCCATAGAATGAGCCAAGAGAGATGCAGAGTCATACTTGGCTACATTGTAGACATGAAGGGAAAAGTTGGCCTTGTTCCTGGGGAGAGAGGAAGTGTGTTGGAAGAGATAAGTGCGCTGAGACTATGGACGCCGTGACTCATTTCACAGAGAGGAACTGTGAAGATGTCCAAATTTTGCTTCCTCCAGCATTGTGACATCACAAACAAATTTCCCCTTACCTGTTTTTTTTTTCCCAGGCGTTACAAATGCTAGTGCAGCGATCTTGGGGAGAGGAGCAGAAGCTTGTTTTGTAGGATGGGTGGTATTGCCCGGAAACTTGCAGCTCAGATGATTGTTTAGTGTCAAATTCAAAACCAACTCATAGACAACCACCGGTCACTTTATTAGGCTGGATTCACACCTATGGCAGGTTTAGTGCTTTTTGCATTTTGCAGATTTGCACGACAGTCCATTTAACCACTTCCCGCCCGGTCAATGGACAATTGACGTCCGGGAAGTGGTTGTGAAATCCTGACTGGACGTCTATTGACTTACTGCAGGATTTCATGCTGGCGCACGCCGATCGGTGATGCAGAGTGTCAGTCTGACACCCTGCATCTCCGATCTTGGTAAAGACCCTCCGGCGGAGGCTCTTTACCACGTGATCAGCCGTGTCCAATCACGACTGATCACGATGTAAACAGGAAGAGCCGTTGATGGCTCTTCCTCACTCGCGTCTGACAGACGCGAGTAGGGGAGAGCCGATCGCTGGCTCTCCTGACAGGGGGGTTCACGCTGATTGTTTATCAGCGCAGCCCACCCCCCCTTGGATGCCCACACTGGACCACCAGGAAAGTCCACACTGGACCACCAGGAAAGGGCAGTAAAAAAAATAAAAGAGAATAGATGCCAATCAGTGCCCATGGGGCACTGACTGGCAACATGGGACAACATGGCACTGGCACTGAGATAAACAAGTGATGCCCAGCAATGCCATCAGTGCCACCCCTCAGTGTCCATCAGTGCCACCCCTCAGTGTCCATCAGTGCCACCCCTTAGTGCCCATCCATGCCCAGTGCCCACCTATCAGTGCCCATCTGTGCCACCCATAAGTACCCATCAGTGCCACCCATAAGTGTCGCCCATGAGTGCCCATCAGTGTCGCCTATGAGTGCCTAGTGCCGCCTATGAGTGCCCATCAGTGCCACCTATGAGTTTCCATCTGTGCCGCCTATGAGTGCCCATCAGTGCTGCATACCAGCGCCGCCTATCAGTGCCGCCTGTCAGTGTCCGACAGTGCCGCCTCACCAGTGCCCACCAGTGCCCCCTCATCGGTGCCCATCAGTGCCAACTCATCGGTGCCCATAATCGAAGTAGAAAACTTACTTATTCACCCCAAAAAAAACAGATTTTTATTTTTATTTTTTTCAAAATTGTGGGTCTTTTTTTTGTTGTTGCGCAAAAAAATAAAAATCGCAGAGGTGATCAAATATCACCAAAAGAAAGCTCTATTTGTTGGAACAAAATAATAAAAAAATTGTTTGGGTACAGTGTAGCATGACCGCGCAATTGTCATTCAAAGTGCGACAGCGCTAAAAGCTGAAAATTGGCCTGGGCAGGAAGGTGCGTAAGTGCCTGGTATGGAAGTGGTTAACACGTTCCCTAGCGATTCATTGAAAAATGACGTCCGTGGGAACCCTTCCTCCTTCAGAGTCAACGTCCTTGCCTTCCCGGGCGGCTAGGGGGCACACCAATCGGTCTCCTCCCCTTGTGAGTCCCCTCCCCCTACAGTTAGAACACACTTTAGGGAACATATTAACCCCTTCCTCACCCCCTAGTGTTAACTCCTTCCCTGCCAGTCACATTTACACAGTAATCAGTGCAGTTTTATAGCACTAATCGCTGTATAAATGTGAATGGTCCCAAAAATGTGTCAAAAGTGTCCGTTATGCCCGCCGCAATGTCACGGTCACAATAAAAATCACAATAAAAAATAAAAATTCCATTCCCTATTTTGTAGATGCTAGAACTTTTGCGCAAACCGATCAAATACACTTATTGCGATTTTTTTTTTACCAAAAATATGTAGAAGAATACGTATCGGTCTAAACTGAGGAAATGTTTTTTTTTATTTTTTTTATTATGATATTTATTAAAACTAAAAATGAAAAGATGTTGGGCCAGATTCAGACAGGAGATACGACGGCGTATCTCTGAGTCTGAGGCGTCGTATCTTGGCGCCTGATTCAAAGAATCAGATACGCCAGAATTTGTCTAAGATACGACCAGCGTAAGTCTCCTACGCCGTCGTATCTTAACTGCATATTTACGCTGGCCGCTACTACGCTAGGAGCGTGTAGAATATGTAAATCAGCTAGATACGCCTATTCACGAACGTACGCCCAGCCGTCGCAGTACAGATACGCCGTTTACATTAGGCTTTTTCCGGCGTAAAGTTACCCCTGCTATATGAGGCGCAGCCAATGTTAAGTATGGACGTCAGGCCAGTGTCAAATTCGTCGATTACGTCGTTCGCGAATAGGGCTGTGCGTCATTTACGTTCACGTCGAAAGCATTGGCTCTTTGCGGGTTAATTTGGAGCATGCGCACTGGGATACGTTCACGGATGGCACATGCGCCGTTCGTAAAAAGCGTCACTTACGCGGGTCACAATAAATTAACATAAAACATGCCCACATGTTCCATATTTGAATTAGGCGTGCTTACGCCGGCCTATTTACGCTACGCCGCCGCAACTTTGCTTTGTGAATACTGCACTTGCCTTTCAAAGTTGCGGAGGCGTAACGTAAATAGGATACGTTACGCCCGCACACAAATATGCGCTCCCTACCGGAATCTACCCCATTGTGGTTTTTTTCGAAATTGTCGCTCTTCTTTTGTTTATAGCGCAATAAATAAAAACCGCAGAGGTGATCAAATACCACCAAAAGAAATCTCTATTTGTGGGGAAAAAAAGGACATCAATTTTGTTTGGGAGCCACGTCACACGACCGCGCAATTGTCATTCAAAGTGCGACAGCGCTGAAAACTAAAAATTGGTCTGGGCAGGAAGGGGGTGAAAATGCCCTGTATGGAAGGGGTTAAAATGGTTTCCCATGGAACACGTTCTATAATGCATATCTGCAAAATGCATCAAAAAACGCATTAGTGTGAATCAAGTCTAAAAATGAATAGGTGTGAATCAGGCCTCACGTACACTTGTTCAGTTGCTTGGTAACACAAATTGCTAATCAGCCAATCACATGGCAGCAACTCATTTAGGCATTTACACGTGGCGAAGACGACTTGCTGAAGTTCAAGCCGAGCATCAGAATAGGGAAGAAAGGGGTTGTAAAGGTTTTTTTTTTTTTTTTTTTTTACCTTTATGCATCCTATGCATTAAAGGGTTTGTAAAGGAAAACATTTTTTTCCCTAAATTATCTTCCTTTACCTTAGTGCCGTCCTCCTTCACCTACCTCATCCTTCCATTTTGCTTTTAAATGTCCTTATTTCTTCTGAGAAATCCTCATTTCCTGTTCTTCTGTCTGTAACTCCACACAGTAATGCAAGGCTTTCTCCCTGGTGTGGAGTGTCGTGCTCGCCCCCTTCCTAGGACTACAGGAGAATCAGGACGCCTCTAACACACAGCTGCTTTCTCTATCTGCAACATAGAGAGCGCCCTGACTCTCCTGTAGTCCAAGGGAGGGGGCGAGCACGACACTCCACACCAGGGAGAAAGCCTCGCATTACTGTGTGGAGTTACAGACAGAAGAACAGGAAGTGAGGATTTCTCAGAAGAAATAAGGACATTTAAAAGCAAAATGGAAGGATGAGGTAAGTGAAGGAGGACTGCACTAAGGCAAAGGAAGATATTTAGGGAAATCTTTTTTTTCCTTTACAATCCCTTTAAGGTGAAAAAAATCTGCCAATGACGGCCCCCCGTTTTACTTACCTGAGCCCGTTCACCTGCTGCGCTCGTCCCCGACGTCTTCTTCTCCACTTAGTCTGGCCGTTGATTCGCTAGATTGGATGGATTGATAGCAGCGCAGCCATTGGCTCGCTATAGCCGCCGGCTGTATTATGGGAGCGTGTCTGCAAGAACTAACCCCCATGTGAGAGAGCTCCCATGAAGGGGGTTAGTTCTTGCGGGGAGGAGCCGAGACAGCCGCTGAGCGACCTCAGAAGACGAGGATTGGGGCCACTCTGTGCAAAACGAGCTGCACAGTGGAGGTAAGTGTAACATGTTTGTAATTTAGTTTTTTTTTTAAATGGGAAGCTTTAGTGTCCCTTTAAAGGGGTTTTCCACCCATTTTGTAAGTTTATTAAAAGTCAGCAGCTACAAAAAGTGTAGCTGCTGGCTTTTAATAAACCGACACTTACCTGCTCCACGGCTCCAGCGACGCGCCGGACGGGGCTCCGCTCCTCGCCCCCCCTCCCCGGCCGGCGTCTTCATGCTCAGTGTGGGCACCCGGCCGTGACAGCTTTCGGCTTCACGGCCGGGCACCCACTGCGCGGGCGGCACTGCGCATGCGCGAGCGGCGCGGCCCGGCGAGGCGCTGTCTGATTGGACAGGCGATCGCCGAGGACATGTCACGTGTCCTGGGCGATCGCCTACAGCGGCCCCTTCCTGTAGGTGATTAAGCTTAATCGCCTAGGCAATTAGGCTTAATCGTCTACCCGGAAGGAGGAAGTGGGACAGGAAGTCCCACTCCTCCTGAAGCCCCCACTCCCCCCCCCAAAAAATGACATGCCAAATGTGGCATGTAAGGGGGAGAGGAGTGGGTTAAGAGGAAGTTACAAATTTGGGTGGAACTCCTCTTTAAGTAACTTTGAACGTGGTATTGTTGTTGGTACCAGACGGGCTGGTCTGAGTATTTCAAAAACCTGTCCTGTAATACCGCTGTATGGAGCATGACCACCGTGCTGCAGCTCAGTTTCAGGGTCTTGGCAATCTTCTTATAGCCTCGGCCATCTTTATGCTTCAGAAGTCACCTAAGTAGTAAATAGAGTCCACCTGTGTGTCATTTAATCTCAGTATAAATACAGCTGTTCTGTGGAGCCCTCAGAGGTTTGTTAGAGAACCTTAGTGATCAAACAGCATCATGAAGGCCGAGGAACGCACCAGACAAGTCAGGGATAAAGTTGTAGAGAAGTATAAAGCAGGGTTGGGTTATAAAAAAATCTCCCAAGCTTTGAACATCTCACGAAGCTTCTGTTCAATCCATCATCCGAAAATGGAAAGAGTATGGCACAACTGCAAACCTACCAAGACATGGCCGTCCACCTAAACTGACCGGGCCGGGCAAGGAGAGCATTCATCAGAAAAGCAGCCAAGAGGCCCATGGTAACTCTGGAGGAGCTGCAGAGATCCACAGCTCAGGTGGGAGAATCTGTCCACAGGACAACTATTAGTTGTGTTCTCCACAAATCTGCCCTTTATGGAAGAGTGACAAGAAGAAAGACATTGGGGGAAAAAAAACATAAGAAGTCCAGTTTGCAGTTTGTGAGAAGCCATGTGGGGGAGGGGACACAGCAAACATGTGGAAGAAGGTGCTCCGGTCAGAGGAGACTAAAATTGAACTTTTTGGCCTAAAAGCAAAACGTCATGGGTGGCGAAAAACTAACACTGCACATCCCCCTGAGCACACCATCCCCACTGTGAAACATGGTGGTGGCAACAGCATCCCATGTGGTGGGGATGCTTTTCTTCAGCAGGGACTGCAAAAGACTTGAGACTGGGGCGGAGGTTCACCTTCCAGCAGGACAACGACCCTAAAGTACAGCCAGAGCTACAATGGAATGGTTTAGATCAGTGGTTCTCAACCCTGTCCTCAAGTACCCCCCAACAGGCCATGTTTTGGGAATTTCTCTTAGATAAAATAGCTGTCCAAACTGCCAAGCCATTGACTCTGATTTTAAGCACCTGTGCAAGATAAAGGAAAACCTGAAAACATGGCTTGTTGGCGGTACTTGAGGACAGGGTTGAGAACCACTGGTTTAGATCAAGGCATATTCATGTGTTAGAATGGCCCAGTCACAGTCCAGACCTAAATCCCATTGAGAATCTGTGACAAGACTTGAAAATTGCTGTTCACAGACGCTCTCCATCCAATCTGACAGAGCTTGAGATATTTTACAGAGAAGAAGAATGGGCAGAAATGTCCCTCTCTAGATGTGCAAAGCTGGTAGAGACACCCCCAAAAAGACTTGCAGCTGTAATTGCAGAGAAAGGCGGTTCTACAAAGTATTGACTCCGGGGGGCGCCATACCCCCCCACATTTTTGACGTATTTGTTTATAATAACTTTTGAAAACCGTTATAATTTTTTTTTTTTAATATAAGTTTTTATTGAGGTTTTAACCACTTAAGGACCCTTTCACGCGATATACGTCGGCAGAATGGCACGGCTGGGCACAATCACGTACCCGTACGTGATTCCTTAAGCCCAGCCGTGGGGTCGCGGGCGCGCCGCCGGCGGTTACGCTCGCGACCCGGTCCGAAGCTCCGTGACCGCGCCCACGGGACCCGATGGCCACCGGTGTCCCGCGATCGGTCACACTCGGCCACACTTGGCGGCGCTCAGAATCAGATTGATCCTGGCGCTTGCCTTTTTGCTCGGCCGCTCGGGGCTAATAATGCAGTCCTGCCATTGTGAGACTCGGGGCTTTACGGGGTCACATTCGGGGGCTTCCGCCACGACTAGCCACCCCCTCCCGACGCCCCTGCTCCTGGCAAGTAAATTTGTGAGGAGCATCCCTGCCTAAACTCCAGGGGCCGGATTCAGATACAATGGCGTATCTGTCCGGCCCGCGTAACGTATCTCCGATATGTTACGCCGCTCTAACTTTGGGCGCGAGTTCTTTATTCACAAAGAACTTGCGCCCCTTAGTTAGAGCGGCGTAGCGTATGTGTTTCGGCGTAAGCCGCGTAATTTAAATGGGGATGTAGGGGGCGTGTTTTATTTACATTTTGGTTGACCCCGCGTTTTTTACGTTTTACTTGAACGGCGCATGCGCCGTCCGTAAAATATCCCAGTGTGCATTGCTCTAAATGACGTCGCAAGGACGTCATTGGTTTCGACGTGAACGTAAATTACGTCCAGCCGTATTCGCGAACGACTTACGCAAACGACGTAAAATTTCAAAACTCGGCGCGGGAACGACGGCCATACTTAACATTAGCTACCCCTCATATAGCAGGGGTAACTATACGCCGGAAAAAGCCGAACGCAAACGACGTAAAAAAAAAGCGCCGGGCGGTCGTTCGTTTCTGAATCGGCGTAAATCCTCATTTGCATATCCGTCGCGTAAAAATACGGAAGCGCCACCTAGCGGCCAGCCGGGAATTGCAGCCTAAGATCCGACGGTGTAAGACACTTACACCTGTCGGATCTTAGGGATATCTATGCGTAACTGAATCTATGAATCAGGCGCATAGATACGACGGACGGAACTCAGAGATACGACGGCGTATCAGGAGATACGCCGTCGTATCTCTTTCTGAATCCGGCCCCAGGGTGCTACATCTAGAAAGTTTGGAGACCCCTGCTCTATCTATTAGTGATTTATGTTGCATGTTCCGTGTGTGTCTGTGTTTTTTTAATGGAGCTCATTTACAAGTTTCTAGTATTCAGAGAAGGAGCAGATCAGTCGGGGTTTTGGTTTGATTTGGTTTTCCGACAGAATTTTATTTAGTACAACTCCATCTGTCAGCAGAAAGCAAGCGCTTAATGGAAAATGTTTAATAGAGCATTATCAGCCATTAACATTTTTATGAATATCGCTGCCCTGGAAGTCAAAAGCAGCTTGTTGAAGATGAATGAACATATGGGAACCTCTCAGGTCTCCACTTTGCGAAATTTCAAGCAATATCAAAAAGTAGCTCCTGCCAATTACTTTAATGAATGCAGCGGAAGGTCCTTACAAGTACAGTTTAACCACTTCAGCCCCGGACCATTTCGCTGGCCAAAGACCTGAGCACTTTTTTGCGATTCGGTACTGCGCCGATTTAACTGACAATTGTGCGGTTGTGCGACGTGGCCCCCCGAAAAAGTTCTTTTTTTCCCACAAATAGAGCTTTCTTTTGGCAGTATTTTATCACCTCTGCGTTTTTTATTTTTTTGCGCTATAAACAAAATAAGAGCGACAATTTTGAAAAAAACAAAAGGCCCGGATTTAGATACAATTGTGTATGTATCGGCGGGCAAATTGTGTATGTCTCAGATACGTTACACCGCCGTAAATTAGGGCGCAAGTTCCGTATTCAGAAAGAACTTGCGCCCTAAGTTAAGGCGGCGTAGCGTATGTGGTCCGGCGTAAGCCCGCGTAATTCAAATTCTCCATGCAGTGGGCGTGTTGTATGGTAATGATGGCTGACCCCACGTAAATGATGTGTTTGGCTAACGGCGCATGCGCCGTCCGTGAACGTATCTCAGTGCGCATGTTCCAAATTAACCCGCAAAAAGCCAATGCTTTCGATGTGAACGTAAATTACGCCCAGCCCTATTCGCGAATGACTTACGCAAAGGACGTAATCTACGGAAAATTTGACGCTGGCCCGACGTCCAAACTTAACATAGGATACGCCTCATATAGCAGGGGTAACTTTACGCCGGAAAAAGCCTAACGTAAACGAAGTAAAAAAATGCGCCGAGCGGACGTACTTTTTTCTGAATCTGCGTACCTACCTAATTTGCATATTCCTCTGGTAAATCTACGGAAGCGCCACCTAGCGGCCAGCGTAAATATGCAGCCTAAGATACGACGGTGTAAGAGACTTACGCCGGTCGGATCTTAGGGAAATCTATGCGTAACTGATTCTAAGAATCAGTCGCAGAGATACGACCCTGCACACTCAGAGTTTTAAGACGGCGTATCCGGAGATACGCCGTCGTAACTCCTATCTGAATCCGGGCCAATATTTTTTGCTTTTTTCTATAATAAATATCCCAATTTTGAAAAAAATATTAAAATTCTCAGTTTATTCCGATACGTATTCTTCTACATATTTTTGGTAAAAAAAATTAAAAATTGTGATTGGTTTGCACAAAAGTTATAGCGGCTACAAAATAGGGGATAGAATTATGACATTTTTTTTTTATTTTTATTTTTTTACTGGCAGTGGCGGTTATCTGCGATTTTTGTCAGGACTGCGATTCTGTGGCGGACACATCGGACACTTTTGACACATTTTTGGGACCATTCACATTTATACAGCAAACAGTACTAAAAATATGCACTGATTACCTGCGGATAACTCCGCTCCCTCCCCCTTTTATCTGCTTTGGCCCCTGGGCCTCTTGGCTCAGGCATATCGCACTGCCCCCCGCCCCGGCTGGGGTGACGGTGGTAATTCGTGAATAGTTCCTTTAATAGTATGTTTTCTACTATGTGCTTTATGTATACCTGTGTTTTCGTATCCCCTGCGTGGGAATTTGTCGATTTGTCTAAAATACTTTAATAAAAAATATTGTACCAGAAAAATATGCACTGATTACTGTATAAATGTGACTGGCAGGGAAGTTGTTAACACTAGGGGGTGAGGAAGGGGTTAAATGTATTCCCTGGGAGTGATTCTTACTGTGGGGGGAGGGGACTGACTGGGGGAGGTGACCAATCTGTGTCCCTATATACAAGGGACATAGCATCGGTCTCCTCTCCCTGACAGGACATGGATCTCCTTATACTTGCATAGATCATCGATTTGGCAGCTTGTGCAGGAGCTGAGCGATCACATAACAGCCTATGTGGAGCAGAGCTGTAGTAAACAGGAGAAGTATGTAATCTGATTGTACAATCTGCTTTAGATTTACCATCAACTACATATTGCCTGATTTGATACAGAGCGGTTGTATAGATAGGTGTCTCCTCCTGTTATACAGTTTTGGTAACTTTAAGACCCCTTTCACACTGGGGCATTTTTCAGGCGCTTAAGCGTTAGAAAAAGCGCATGTAAAGCGCCTGAAAGAAGCCTCATCTGCAATCCCAATGTGAAAACCCGGGTGCTTTCACACTGAGGCGCTGTGCTAGCAGGGCGTCAAAAAAAGTCCTGCAAGCAGCTTCTTTGCAGCGATTTAGGAGCGTTGAATACACCGCTCTTAAAGCCCCCGTCTACTGCCCTACTAACACCATCCACTGATTTGCTGACCAGTGGCGGCTGGTGCTAACTTTTTTTGGGGGGGTGGCACCCCTGCGGCTTCTGTCTCCTCCCTCCTCCTCGGCGGCCAATTGGAACGCTTCTCCTTTCGGCCAATTGGGAAACGGGTCTCAGACCCACTTCCTGATTGGCCGGGAGGAGAATCAGTGTGAAAATAATAAATATTAATTCGCTATTGTCATACAACTGGGTGGGCTCAGGGCAGTGCCGGCCCAAGACATTGTGCTGCCTGGGACCAAGAATGAAATGCTGCCCCCCCCCCCCCCCAGAAAAAAAATCACGCCAACCAAAAGGCCCCCACATTCATGATTTTATATCATGATAACTAAAGGGGACCCGTCATGGCTCTATACATGTATAGGAGTATAAAGAGGACCTGTCATTACTCTTTACATGTAAAGGAATATCAAGAGGACCTGTCATGGCTCTATACATGTATATAGGACTATAAAGAGTACTTGACATGGCTGTATACATGTATAAAGGAGTATAACGAGGGCCTGTCATGGCTCTATAGATGTATAAAGAGAACCTGTCATGGCTCTATACATGTATAAAGAAGTATAAAGAGGACCTGTCATGGCTCTATACATGTATAAAGGAGTATAAAGAGGACCTGTCATGGCTCTATACATGTATATAGAGGACCTGTCGAGACTCTTTACATGTAAAGGAATATAAAGAGGACCTGCCATGGCTCTATAAATGTATATAGGAGTATAAAGAGGAATTGTCATGGCTCTATACATGTATAAAGAAGTATAAAGAGGACCTGTCATGGCTCTATAGATGTATAAAGAGGGCCTGTCATGGCTCTATAAATGTATATAGGAGTATAAAGAGGACCTGTCATGGCTCTATAAATGTATATAGGAGTATAAAGAGGACCTGTCATGGCTCTATACATGTATAAAGGAGTATAACGAGGGCCTGTCATGGCTCTATACATGTATAAAGGAGTATAACGAGGGCCTGTCATGGCTCTATAGATGTATAAAGAGGGCCTGTCATGGCTCTATACATGCATATAGGCATATTAAAGGACCTGCCATGGCTCTATACATGTATCCAGGAGTATAAAGGGACCTGTGAATTGCCGGCGGCCACAATGTCTTTTGCGCAAACTAATCAATGTATGCTAATTGTGTTTTTTTTTTTGGTACCAAAAATATGTAGAAGAATACATATTGGCCTAAACTGAAGAAAATAGTTTATTTTTCTAAATTTTGGGGATATTTATTATAGCAAAAAGTTTAAAAATATATATATATGTATAGCACAAAAAATATGCTGCCCCCCTAAAAGTGCTGCCTGGTACCCATGGTACCACCCGGTCCCATCATAGGGCCGGCCCTGGCTCAGGGCGCGGTGCTCTGTGCCCCAAGCCCACTGTTTTCTGAAGCCTATTAGAGCTTCAGGCTCTAATCACGTGCTTAAAAAAAAAAAGAAAAACTCCTTTGGAATCCATGCGTACGGTGCCCTGCATGTAAATTAGGGGGCCAGACGCATGAGTGGTGGGGCGGCGCCCCTGCGCCCCTTAAGGATGGGCCACCACTGCTACTGACACCATCTACTGCCCTACTGACACCGTCCTCTGCTCTACAGACACCATCCTCTTTCCTACTGACACCGTCCTCTGCTCTACAGACACCATCCTCTTTCCTACTGACACCGTCCTCTGCTCTACAGACACCATCCTCTTTCCTACTGACACCGTCCTCTGCTCTACAGACACCATCCTCTTTCCTACTGACACCGTCCTCTGCTCTACAGACACCATCCTCTTTCCTACTGACACCGTCCTCTGCTCTACTGACACCATCCTCTTTCCTACTGACACCGTCCTCTGCTCTACAGACACCGTCCTCTGCTCTACTGACACCGTCCACTCCTCTACTGACACCGTCCTCTGCTCTACAGACACCATCCTCTTTCCTACTGACACCGTCCTCTGCTCTACAGACACCATCCTCTTTCCTACTGACACCGTCCTCTGCTCTACAGACACCATCCTCTTTCCTACTGACACCGTCCTCTGCTCTACAGACACCATCCTCTTTCCTACTGACACCGTCCTCTGCTCTACAGACACCATCCTCTTTCCTACTGACACCGTCCTCTGCTCTACAGACACCATCCTCTTTCCTACTGACACCGTCCTCTGCTCTACTGACACCATCCTCTTTCCTACTGACACCGTCCTCTGCTCTACAGACACCGTCCTCTGCTCTACTGACACCATCCTCTTTCCTACTGACACCGTCCTCTGCTCTACAGACACCATCCTCTTTCCTACTGACACCGGTCACTGCTCTACAGACACCATCCTCTTTCCTACTGACACCGTCCTCTGCTCTACAGACACCATCCTCTTTCCTACTGACCCCGTCCACTGCTCTACAGACACCATCCTCTTTCCTACTGACCCCGTCCACTGCTCTACAGACACCATCCTCTTTCCTACTGACACCGTCCTCTGCTCTACAGACACCATCCTCTTTCCTACTGACCCCGTCCACTGCTCTACTGACACCATCCTCTTTCCTACTGACACCGTCCTCTGCTCTACTGACACCATCCTCTTTCCTACTGACACCGTCCTCTGCTCTACAGACACCGTCCTCTTTCCTACTGACACCGTCCTCTGCTCTACAGACACCATCCTCTTTCCTACTGACACCGTCCTCTGCTCTACAGACACCATCCTCTTTCCTACTGACACCGTCCTCTGCTCTACAGACACCATCCTCTTTCCTACTGACACCGTCCTCTGCTCTACAGACACCATCCTCTTTCCTACTGACACCGTCCTCTGCTCTACAGACACCATCCTCTTTCCTACTGACACCGTCCTCTGCTCTACTGACACCATCCTCTTTCCTACTGACACCGTCCTCTGCTCTACAGACACCGTCCTCTGCTCTACTGACACCATCCTCTTTCCTACTGACACCGTCCTCTGCTCTACTGACACCATCCTCTTTCCTACTGACACCGTCCTCTGCTCTACAGACACCGTCCTCTTTCCTACTGACACCGTCCTCTGCTCTACAGACACCATCCTCTTTCCTACTGACACCGTCCACTGCTCTACTTACTGACACTGTCAACTTTTAAGGTAGGCTAAAATTATATTTTTAGGGTGACATTTATTTATTATAAGTTTTTCTTACTATTTAGTTAGGCCTTGCTAGTTACTTTCTTTAGAAAAAAAAGGGTGTTGAACCCCGATGATCTTTGATCTCTTTCATGTTTTTCATTTAGATCTCCACCTCTCAAAGCTTGCCAACCCCTGGGTTAGATGTAGACATGCGCGGTTTGTTTTGTTCCGAATTTATATTTGGACACATTTTTCATTATTCAGAGATTCAGATATATCAATAATAACAAATTTTACCGAATGCTCCAAAAAACGTAACGAAATTCGGACTGAAGTTCAAATCAAATTTTACATTGAATTGGCCGCGGGACTCACGGACACGATCGCCGCTGGAGTCCCGCGATCGGACCCCGGAGCTGAAGAACGGGGAGAGGTGTGTGTAAACACAGCTTCCCCGTTCTTCACTGTGATCGATCGTGTGTTCCCTTATATAGGGAATCACAATCGATGACGTCACACCTACAGTCACACCCCCCTACAGTTACAAACACAGGTGAGGTCATACATAACCCCAGCAGCGCCCCCTTGTGGTTAACTCCCAAACTGCAATTGTCATTTTCACAGTAAACAATGCATTTTAAATGCATTTTTTGCTGTGAAAATGACAATGGTCCCAAAAATGTGTCAAAATTGTCCGAAGTGTCCGCCATAATGTCGCAGTCACGAAAAAAATCACTGATCGCCGCCATTAGTAGTAAAAAAAAAAATTATAAAAATGCAATAAAACGATCCCCTATTTTGTAAACACTATAAACTTTGCGCAAACCAATCGATAAGCGCTTATTGCGATTTTTTTTTTTACCAAAATTAGGTAGAAGAATACGTATCGGCCTAAACTGAGGAAAAAAAATGTTTTTTAGATATTTTTGGGGGATATTTATTATAGCAAAAAGTAAAAAATATTGAATTTTTTTCAAAATTGTCGCTCTATTTTTGTTTATAGCGCAAAAAATAAAAACCGCAGAGGTGATCAAATACCACCAAAAGAAAGCTCTATTTGTGGGGAAAAAAAGGACGCCAATTTTGTTTGGGAGCCACGTCGCACGACCGCGCAATTGTCAGTTAAAGCGACGCAGTGCCGAATCGCAAAAACTGTCCGGGTCCTTTAGCTGCCTAAAGGTCCGGGTCTTAAGTGGTTAAAGAGTCATTGTAATCATTTGATGAAGATTTTTCTTTTGTTTGTTCACTGTGCTGCATTCGAATCGAAAACAATATAACATTTTCGTTTTCGACAGATTGGAAAATCAATCGATTTGAACATTTCGAATCTAAAAAAAATCGGTAAATACGAAGAACATTTGAAAATTTCTAGTACAAATTCCAAATATGAATTCCAGAAACGAATTGAAAAAATGTGACTAAACAAAATAACTAGATTAACGAAACTAAACGCCATGCACCTAGCACGTCTAGTTAGATGCTTTGGGCCAGATCCACAGAGCGAGTACGCCGGCGTAGCTACTGATACGCCGGCGTACTTTCAAATTACCCGCGTCGTATCGTTGTTTTGAATCCTCAAACCAAGATAAGACGGCATCTGGGTTAGATCCGACAGGTGTACGGCTTCGTACGCCTTCGGATCTAAGATGCAATTCTTCGGCGTCCGCTGGGTGGCTTTCACGTCGTTTTCCGCGTCGTTTATGCAAATTAGCTATTTCCGACGATCCACGAACGTACGAGCGGCTGTCGCATTTTTTTACGGCATCTCTAGTCGGCTTTTTCCGGCGTATAGTTAAAGCTGGTATTTCGTTGCGTATAGTTAGATGCCATGTTAAGTATGGCCGTCATTCCCGCTTTTATTTTGAATTTTTTTTTTGTTTGCGTAAGTCGTCCGTGAATCGGGATGGACGTAATTCACGTCTATGTTAAAAAAAAATGACGTCCTTGCGACGTCATTTAGCGCAATGCACGTCGGGAAATTTAGGGACGGCGCATGCGCAGTTCATTCGGCGTGGGGACGCGATTCATTTAAATGAAACACGCCCCCTAATCGCCGATTTGAATTCCGCGCCGTTACGCCACTTGAGATACACTACGCCGCTGTAACTTATGGCGCAAATTCTTTATGGATTCGATTTAGAGCCAGGTAAGGTACGGCGGCGTAGCGTATCTCGCATACGATGCGCCGGGGCAGATCTTTGTGGATCTGCCCCTTTGTCTATCAGCTAGGACAGATGAAGTAGTATAGGCTAGCTGTAATATAGAACATCCATATTTTTGATCTTCGTTTAATTTTTCATTCCACACTTTTAATATTTTTATTGCTGTATTTGTTATTTAGCTACAGCTTCTTACACGTGTTCTTGGCACAAGGATCCCTGTGCCAAAAGTATTAGTGGTGGACTCCTGGCATGGAAAACAAATTATTTGAAGAATTTATTTCAGTAATTAGTTTGATACAGTAGCAATTAAATCTTTCCACATTCCCCCTCGCTGCTTTTACTTTTTGTCTTGGTTTTAATCTTTTTGGGGCTGTTTCTTTGTTATTTTTTATTTTTTTTTGCCAAGGTCGGCTTCTTGTATTTCTTTCGAGAATTAAAATATTTTTTGCAGCTGTCTTACTGGGTCCTAATTGATGATTCTTTCTTCTATAGTTTTTTTTTTGATCTTTATTATATTATATTATTATAGTATTAAAAGCTAATGGCTGTATCTTTCTCCATTGTTCATGATTATTAAAAGCTTTCCATTACCTCGTTTTTTGCGAAAGTATTTTCAAGAAGACTTTTCAGCGCTGCCATTTTCGAGAAGGCAAACAGTGTACTTGTATACTTATTCCTTCCTGGATAACACTCAACATCATGTTTTCAGGTTCATATTCTCAGACACAAATAGCTGCAGTGACAATGGATCTCTTAATGGTTAGTATATAGTCGGGTTGAAAAAAGACACAAGTTCATCTAATTCAAAATAAATAAGCAGAATAAATAGAAAACCTCCATTAGCAGAACCTTTTGATTCAGAGAAAGGCAAAAAGCTCCTCCAATAAATGAAAATCCAATTTGTATCACAGGGAAAAAAAGTCCTGGTCCCCTAGATATTCCATGGATCAACAATCCCTGGCGTCCTTACCTATAAATGTTAATATCCAATTATATTTTGTGCATTATATTTTGTGCATTTTAGCAGTGCATTCAGCTCTTTTTTGAGTTGTCCAGAAGTAGTTTCTTCAAGGGAGTCTATACCACATTTTCACAGCTCTAAGGCCTAGTACACACGAGAGGATTTATCCGCGGATTTGGATCCGATGGAGTGTACTCACCATAGAATCGAAATCCGCTCCGAAATCCACTCGCGATGACGTGTCGCGCCGTCGCCGCGATGATGACGCGGCGACGAGCGCGACGCTGTCATATAAGGAATTCCACGCTTGCGTCGAATCATTACGACGCATGCGGGGGATCCCTTCGGACGGATTGATCCGGTGAGTCTGTACAGACCAGCAGATCAATCCGTTGGGATGGATTCAAGCGGATAGATTTGAAAGCATGTCTTCAAATTTTTATCCGCTTGAAATCCATCCCAGGGGATAAAAATCTGCGGAAACAGATCCGCTGGATTGTACACACCATAGAATCTATCCGCTGAAACCCATTCGCTGGGATTTTTCAGCGGATGGATTCTATCGTGTGTACGGGGCCTCACTGTGAAGAAGACCTTCCATATGTGAAGGTTAAGGCCTAGATTCACATAGGGCGGCTTTACGTTGTGCGGGCGTAGCGTATCTTATTTACGCTACGCCGCCACTACTTAGAGAGGCAAGTGCTGTATTCACAAAGCACTTGCGTCCTAAGTTACGGCGGTGTAGCGTAAATCGGCCAGCGTAAGCTCGCGTGATTCAAAGTAGGCAGGTCGTAGGCGTGTAGTATTTAAATTAAGCGTGACCCCATGTAGATGCATGGCCGAACGAACGGCGCATGCTCAGTATCACGTCGTATTTACGCCCAAAGATACGCCGGCTCAATGCCTGTGACGTGAACGTAACCTACGCACAGCCCCATTCACGTACGACTTACGTAAACGATGTAAAAAGATACGCTTGTTCCGACGTCCATACCTTGCATGGGCTGCGCCACCTAGAGACCTGCTTTATTTTTACGCCGGTGTATGTCTTACGTAAATGGCGTAACTAATTGTGACGGACGTACGTACGTTCGTGGATCGGCGTATCTTTGCATATTCGACGCGGAAAACAACGGAAGCGCCACCTAGCGGCCAGCGTAAATATGCACCCTAAGATACGACGGCGTAGGAGACTTACGCCGCTCGTATCTTAGCCAAATTTAAGCGTATCTGGTTTCCAGAATACGCTTAAATATACGACGGCGCAGATTCGGACTTACGACGGCGTATCTACTGATACGCCGACGTAAGTCTCTGAGAATCTGGCCCTAAATCTCTTTTCCTCTAGACATAAAGAGTCCCCCTTGTACTCTGTAATGACTTGAAAATGAATAACTGTACACCAATTTTACTATATGGATTCCCCCATTGGTGATTATATCCCCCCTTATGTATTTATACATGGAGATCATATCCCTCCTTATGTATTTATATATGGTGATCATCCCTCACCCTTATGTATTTATACATGGTGATCATTTCCCTCCCTTATGTAATTTTATATAGTGATCATATCCACCCCTTATGTATTTATACATGCTAATCTTATCCCCTCTTTATGTATTTATACATGGAGATCATATCCCCCCCCCTTATGTATTTATATATGGTGATCATATCCCCCCTTATGTATTAATACATGGAGATCATATCCCCTCCTATGTATTTATGCAATTGTTACTCATCATCAGACACACAGGCTCCCTAGCACACGGGGCCTGGTTGCAATCGTGACCCCTGTAGTTACACCCCTGAGTGGGGGGATACGGATAAACAAGGAAAACTGAAGATGCAGGGAACAGATGGGAAGGGGGAATCAGGACTAGGATCAGGTACAAGGGGAGGAGAAAAGAAGCAGCAAGGTTCAAGATGCAGAGCAGAAGCTAGGCTCAGGATAGATGGCAAGCAGTTTTTGGCAGTAAAGCAAAACACTGAAGTGAAGTGTAATAGTAGAGGAGGGACTGAATACCCTCCCAGCAACCAGCATCATGTGGAGACTGATCACTGCAATCTGCTGGCTGTTGGGAGGCACCTGCTGGTGGACACTGGAACTACAACCTTCCACTCTGGGAGCAAAGTGCCAACAGCAGACGATCCATGTCCTGGCAAGTATTGGGTATCAGGTTAGCCCCCCAGTGTCCAGCAATTGTTAAAGTGATACTAAACCTAGGACCATGCATTCACTATATCTTTGAATCCCCTCTCTGTGATCAGTACCAATCACTGACTCTGTTCATTCAGAAAAGGAAAGGGCCAGTAAATTACATATTTACCAGCCCCTTCCCCGCTCTCCATCCTGACACATCCCCCACAGCCAGCGGAGGAGAGGGGCCGCTTTAGGGGAGACAAGGGAGGGGCCAGGGGGGGGCACACAGGAGTCAGGAGAGCACACAGGGACAACAGCAGAACCTGGATAGGAGGGGCAGCAGGGAAGCAGCATATAGAGAAACCTATGCCCTTAATTTTCTCCCTGCAGCCGCTAAATGCCTGCAGGAGGGAAAAAAATAGAAGTAGGCTTTCAGCGGTTGCAGGGGGTAAATGGAGAGGGTTGGTTTCTCTATATGCCACCTTCACCACCCCTCCTATCCAGGTGTACAGGGGAGCAGCACAGGCTCTCTAGCACACGGGCTGGGTTGCAATTGTGACCCCTGTAGTTATGCCCCTGATTAAAGGCATGTTGGGAGATGGATCCTTAGGGCCTTTTACATACAAAAATGTATGTTTGTGTCATTTCATCATTGCAGCTGGTGTTTTTTTTTTTTTATTAAGCACTTAACCCCCGGACCATATTGCTGGTCAAAGACCAGAGCACTTTTTGCGATTCGGCACTGCGTCGCTTTAACTGACAATTACGTGGTCGTGCGACGTGGCTCCCAAACAAAATTGGCGTCCTTTTTTCCCCACAAATAGAGCTTTCTTTTGGTGGTATCTGATCACCTCTGCGTTTTTTAGTTTTTGCGCTATAAACAAAAATAGAGCGTCAATTTAAAAAAAAATGAATATTTTTTACTTTTTGCTATAATAAATATCCCCCAAAAACATTTTTTTTCCTCAGTTTAGGCCGATACGTATTCTTCTACATTTTTTTCGTAAAAAAAAAAAAATCGCAATTAGCGTTTATTGATTGGTTTGCGCAAAAGTTATAGCGTTTACAAAATAGGGGGTTATTTTATGGCATTTTTATTATTTTTTTTTTTTTTACTAGTAATGGCGGCGATCAGCGATTTTTTTTTTCAGTACTGCGACATTATGACGGACACTTCGGACACTTTTGACACATTTTTGGGACCATTGGCATTTTTATAGCGATCAGTGCTATAAAAATGCATTGGATTACTATAAAAATGCCACTGGCAGTGAAGGGGTTAACACTAGGGGGCGGGGAAGGGGTTAAGTATGTTCCCTGGGTGTGTTCTAACTGTAGGGGGGGTGGGACTGACAAGGGGAAATTACTGATCTTCTGTTCATACATTGTATGAACAGAAGATCAGCATTTCTCTCCCTGACAGGACCGGGAGCTGTGTGTTTACACACACAGCTCCCGGTCCTCGCTCTGTAACGAGCGATCGCGTGTACCCGGCGGCGATCGCGCCCGCCGGGCACGTGCACAGGAGTCGGGGGCGCGCGCGCCCCTAGTGGCCACTTCGAGAGCCGACATAGAGCTACAGGTTCTGGCGCAGGGGAGCCGACCTGCCGCCGTAGAACTGCGGTGGCTGGTCGGCAAGCAGTTAAATTTTGATTTCAATAATTTTGCTATTTGAGTTTTAGAGACGTAACAAACATTTACAGAAACCATAAGGACAGTAAAGTATCCCATATGTTAGAAAGAAAAATATAGTCAAGCGACGGAGGAATGAGTTTCCACAGAGACTTACAAAATTATAACTGAACACAACTGTCATAATGAATCCTTTCCCAAAAGAGAGATTACCGTCATATCACCATATTAGATAGAACGATGTAATAATTCAAAATCAGGAAAGGATACGATAAAGGAAAACACAGACACAAAAAACAACCAAAGAGGACAGGACATAATATACAGGTTGAAAAAGGAAGTCATGAAGCGCCAGCATAATATGTTTGGTAAGAACAACGTTTATTGGACCCAAAGTTGCCAGATATTTATGAACTTATCTCTCCTGGTAGGGAATATTTTTTCATAAGTATATTGTAATCGGACAAGTTTAATTGTTTGAAAGGTATTGTCAGGAATCGGCAGCAGGGATAGCCAAATCTCTGTAGCTATACTAGGAAACCAAGACCAGACTATTTATAGAAAAGTAAATGTATTTATTTATTTATTTTATTTATTATAATAGTAAAACTAAAGACGAGCAAACAGGAAATAAAGTACATGGGAACCAAAACCATATAAATAAAGGGCCAGATTCAGGTACATTTGCGGCGGCGTATCGTATCCCGTTTACGTTACGCCGCCGCAAGTTTCCAGCGTAAGTGCTTGATTCACAAAGCACTTGCGTGTAAACTTTCGGCGGCGTATCGTAAAGCCGTCCGGCGCAAGCCCGCCTAATTCAAATGGGGCATGTACCATTTAAATTAGGCGCGTTCCCGCGCCGAACGTTCTGCGCATGCTCTGTTTGGAAATTTCCCGCCGTGCTTTGCGCAAAATTACGGCGCCCCAACGTGTTTTTTGAACGGCGACGTGCGTAACGTACTTTCATATTTCCCGACGTCTTACGCAAAAAAAAAAAAGTTAAATTTGACGCGGGAACGACGACCATACTTTAACATGGATGGTGTAATTTTACACCATCTAAATAGCACACTTAACTTTACGACGGGAAAAAGCGACGTAAAAGAATGCGATGAACGCGCGTACTTTCGTGGATCGCCATAAACAGCTAATTTGCATACCCGACGCTGGAAAACGACGCAAACTCCACCCAGCGGCGGCCGAAGTATTGCATCCTAAGATCCGAAGGCGTACGAAGCCGTACGCCTGTCGGATCTTAGCCAAATGTCGTCGTATCTTGTTTGTGAATTACAAATTAAGATACGACGCGGCAAATTTGAAAGTACGCCGGAGTATCAGCAGATACTCCGGCGTACTTATTCTGTGAATCTGGCCCAAAATGCCTAACTAGCAACCTAAGTAGCAGTAAGCCTAACTAACTAACTACAGTATATACAATATGTACACAAATGGGGAACATAGATAGATAAACAGGGAAAACTGAAGATGCAGGGAACAGATGGGAAGGGGGAACCAGGACTGGCATCAGGTACGAGGGGAACAGAAAAGAGGCAGCAGGATTTAGGATGCGGGCGAGGATCTAGGCTCAGGATAAGTGGCAAGTAGTATCTGGCAGCAAAGCAAAACTGTAATAGTAGAGGAGGGACTGAATACTCTCCCAGCAGCCAGAATCATGTGGAGACTGATTACTGGAACCTACTGGCTGCTAGGAGACACCTGCTGGTGGACACTGAAACTACATTCTCCCACTCTGGGAAGCACAGTGCCACCAGCAGGCAATCCATGCCCTGACAGGTATTAGGTAGTAGTTGTTAAACTCTCTGTGAAAACTTATGAATAACTGTTATCCTTAAAGAATAGAAAAAAGTCTTGCTACCCAAAATTAGAATAACTTAACCAGGAAAGAGGGACATCAATCTTCCTGTTACCTCGGATAATACAAGATCTGATTTTAAATTAATTTCGCTTGTCATTATGTGTCATAGGGAGGGAGGTGGAGACAACGTGATGGTCATATGATCTCCAGACTTCACAGGAGGAAAACTCTTGATCTCCTCTGCTGACACTTCCAACAATGTCTCCTCTCTACTGTGAGGCCCCGTACACACGGCCGAGAAACTCGACGGGCAAAACACATTGTTTTGCTTGTCGAGTTCCTTGTTCGGCTGTCAGAAAACTCGTCGAGCCAAATGTTCCCATTGCCCAACGAGGAAATAGAGAACATGCTCTCTTTTTGGCTCGACGAGTTTCCCGAGGGGTTTCTCAGCGAAAAGTGTACACACGACCAGTTTTCTCGGCAGAATACGTCTCCCATCGAGTTTCTTGCTGAATTCTGCCGAGAAAACCGGTCGTGTGTACAGGGCCTGAGAGGTGATTCGGGAGGAAGTAGAGAGGAGACATTGTCGGAAGTGGCAGCAGAGGAGGTCTAGAGTTTTTCTCCTGTGAAGTCTGGAGATTATATGACCATCACGTTGTCTCCACCTCCCTACCTGATAGAATAGAGAAATAAAAAGAAGATTCTAGAAGTCACCAGAGATCATCGAGGAGAGTTTTCTGGACCCTTACCAAGTGTGACAAGTGTTTGGTGGAAGTTCAGCTGGAGCGGTGGAGGATCAGTTTTTGAATAAAGGCGCATTATATCCATAGTTGTGATGAGTGCAACCCCAAAAGGGGAGATTTCCTCACGTGGTGAAGCGTTGGGTGGATGGTGTTCTGTCTAAGATCAATCACTACACAAGTTACAACTGATCTCCTACGTATCATTATCTTCCCTATATGAACTGTATATGGCAGCTTGTCAGGTTGCATTATCTGACAAGAGCGCTGCTACAATATTTCAGAGGACTCTTTTTATTGGGAGTGTTTTTAATATTGTCTTTCACATTATCAAACATTATTGTTAGTATTTTACAGGATTTATATAGTGCCAAAAAATGGAGACAGTACAGCCGTGACCCAAACTTTCGAGAATGACACAAATATTAATTTTCACAAAGTCTGCTGCCTCAGTTTGTATGATGGTAATTTGCATATACTCCAGAATGTTTTGAAGAGTATCAGATGAATTGCAATTAATTGCAAAGTCCCTCTTTGCCATAAAAATGAACTTAATCCTATGAAAAACATTTCCATTTGTGAAGAAGGCTTCAGGGCGCCCATGAAAGTCCAGCAAGCTTTTGGTACCTGACACCAGATGTTCTCTATGCTATCTATCCCTCCAGCTTGGATAGGTGTTGGCGCTGTCAGGGAGCCAAGGGGACCCTATATCACATCTACTGGACCTGCCCCAAGATAGTGCTTTTTTGGAGAGAAACACAGCTTTTATTGTCCCGCCCAGGGGTTGACAAATTTGCTTGGAATCTAGGAGCCAGCTAAAAAAGTTAGGAGCCAGAAAACGCACCCTGTCCCGACGAACTTGCGCGCAGAAGCGAACACATACGTGAGCAGCGACCGCATATGTAAACGGTGTTCAAACCACACATGTGAGGTATCGCCGCGATTGGTAGAGCGAGAGCAATAATTCTAGCTCTAGACCTCCTCTGTAACTCAAAACATGCAACCTGTAGAGTTTTTTAAACGTCGCCTATGGAGATTTTAAAGGGTAAAAGTTTGACGCCATTCCACGAGCGGACGTAATTTTGAAGCGTGACATGTTGGGTATCAATTTACTCGGCGTAACATTATCTTTCATATTTTGTAAAAAAATGGGGATAACTTTACTGTTGTCTTATTTTTTTATTAAAAAAAGTGTAATTTTTTCCCCAAAAAAGTGCGCTTGCAAGACCGCTGCGCAAATACGGCGTGACAGAAAGTATTGCAACGATCGCCATTTTATTCTCTAGGGTGATAGGATAAAAAATATATATATAATGTTTGGGGGCTCTAATTAGAGGGAAGAAGATGGCAGTGAAAATAGTGAAAAATTACATTAGAATTGCTGTTTAACTTGTAATGCTTAACTTGTAATACCAACGGCCACCACCAGATGGCGCCAGCTTACACATCTGGTGGTAATAACTTGTAATACCAACGGCTCACCACCAGATGGCGCCAGCTCACAAAAAAAAATTATTTTCCCCCCTTCCAAGCCAAGTCGCCAGGACCCTATTTCTAGTCGCCATGGCGACCTGGCGCCCGGGATTTGTCGAGCCCTGGTCCCGCCTTTTGGGAGTACTGGTTCCCAGGACCCCTAAATCATTCTTCTTAGGAGTCTTACCCCTGCAGATTCCCAAATGTTCCATAAAATTGCTTAGACATGTCCTGACGGCTGCGAGATGCCTGGTTGCTGTCCATTGGAAACGACAATCCCCACCCTCCCAGGCAGATCTGTATACTAAAATAAAAGATATAGTGCCGATGGAAAAAATGACAGCCAGATTGCAGGATAGTCTGGAAATGCATGACAAGTTCTGGGAGGAGTGGCACCGGCGAGAGGATCCGCCCTGAGCTGATGGTCGAGCTTCCCTATATTCCCCCCTCCTAACTTAACCCCCCATCTTAATCTTTTCTGGAGTTGATGGAGAAAGTAAAATATCAGTTGTTTTGTGGAGGGAGGATAGGCTTCAAAGAAGAGGTGAGTTCACAGGAATAACCTAAAGGCGAACAGAGTAGAAGTTAGCCAGACTAGAACCTTCAGGGCCCTGGTGTAAGAAACCATGAAGGCCCCACCTGACCGACAGGGCCCTTCCCTCTGGTTTTTGGGCCCTTCCGTCCAAGCCCATGGACCTTCATTTCAATGGGTGCCTTCTTAATTAATGCGACTCAAGTCACAACGACAAAAAAATGAAATCCCAGTGGATAGGAGAGGTTCTGGAGAAGTCCTAGGCCCCGTACACACGAGAGGATCTATCCGCTGGAATTTATCCGCGGATCACTTTCAGCGGATAGACCTGCTGGTGTGTACAACCCAGCGGATATTTATCCGCGGATATTTTTCTGGCCGATGGTTTTCCAGCGGATCAAAATTTCTTAGCATGCTAAGAAATCGATCTGCTGGATTCCAGCGGATTGATCCGATGGTCTGTACAGACTCACCGGATCAATCCGTCCAATTCCCTCCCTCGCATGCGTCGTAATGATTCGACGCATGCGTGGAAGTGCTTATATTACAGCGTCGCGCATGTCGCCGCGTCATCATCGCGGCGACGGCGCAACACGTCACCTCGGAGGGAATTCCGCGCGGATTTTGATCTGATGGTTAGTACGGATTTTGATCTGAGGATTTATCCGCGGAAACGGTCCTCTGGACTGTTTCCGCGGATAAATCCTCTCGTGTGTACTAGGCCCTAGAGGGGAGCATGGGAGGAAATGATGAGAGAGCTAGAGAGCAGGAGGTCGTGGGAGGAGCAAAGAGGATCGGTTTGGTTGATATTTCACAGACAAGGTTGGTGATGTAGTTCAGGGCAGAGTTGTGAATGTCTTTGTATGTTGTTGTTGGTATCTTAAATTTTATTCACTGGGAAATTGGAAGTCAGTGGAGGGATTGGCAGAGAGGGATGGTGGACACTGAGCAGTTAGATGGATGACTCTTGTAGCAATGTTCATAATAGATTGAAGGGGGGACAGTCTACGTAGAGGTAGGCCTATGAGGAAGGAGTTGCAATAGTTAAGCCAAGAGATAGCAATGGAGTCAGTTAATAGATTTGTTAATTTCATTGGTTAAGAAAGGGCGAATATTAGAAATGGCATGAAGTGAAGGCAGCAATATTTGGAGAGTGATTGGATTTGGGGATGAAAGGACAAGTCAGAGTCCAGGATTACACCTAGCACCCTGGCCAGAGGCAAGGGACAAATAGTTTTATTATTGATCCTGATGGAAAAGTCAGGAGTGAGTGCATGGGTTTGGGGAAATAGAAAGATTTGGGTTGAGGAAGTGGTGTCTATTAGAGGTCGACCGATATGGGTTTTTCTCTGGCCGATACCGATGCCGATATTTCAAAATCGGGGCGGCCGATGGCCGATATTTTAGGCCGATTTTTGCGGCCGATATTTTAGGCCGATTTTTTTTTTCTTTCCCATTATTTTAGAAAACCTAGGTTGGGGAGGAGGTTATTGTTTAGGGTGGAAAGGTGGAGTGCAGCCTATCAGTGTCCATCAGTGCCCACCAATGCAGCTCACCAGTGTAGCCTATCAGTGTCCATCAGTGCCACCTCATTAGTGTCCACCAGTTCAGCCTGTCAGTGCAACCTCATCAGTGCCTACCAGTTCAGCCCATTAGTGTCCATCAGTACCACCTCATTAGTGCCCACCAGTGCAGCCCATCAGTGCCACCTCATAATTATTAAAAAAGAAAAAAAAATACAATCTTAGTCATTTTAAGGAGGGGGGTACAGAGAGGTGGTTGTGGAGGAGGGAGGTACAGAGAGGTGGTTGTGGAGGAGGGAGGTACAGAGAGGTGGTTGTGGCGGAGGGAGGTACAGAGGTGGCTGTAAAGCTACCTCTCTGTACCCCCTCCTCTACAGCCACCTCTCTGTACCCGCCTCCTCCACAGCCACCTCTCTCTGTACCCGCCTCCTCCACAGCCATGTGTTGTGGAGAGGGATGGGTGGGGATGCATTGTGCCCCTTAACTTAAAATAAGGGTCACGCTGATGGGCACATTTTATGTTAAGGGGCACTCTGATGGGCACAACAAAACGTGCTCCTTAACATAAAATTTGCCCATCAGAGTGCCCCTTAACATGCAATATGCCCATCAGCGAACACATTAAAAATATACCCATCAGAGTGCCCCTTGACATAAAATTTGCCCATCACAGTGTCCCTTAATAACATAAAATGTGCCCATGAGCACATTTATTGTTATTAAGGGACACTCTGATGGGCAAATTTTATGTTAAGGGGCACTCTGATGGGTATATTTTTAATGTGTATGCTGATGGGCATATTTTATGTTAAGGGGCAATCTGATGGGCACAACAAAATGTGTCCATCAGTGTGCCTCTTAAAACAATATGCTCATCAGTGCGCACATTAAAAATATACCCATCAGAGTGCCCCTTAACATAAAAAAGTGCCCATCAGCGTGACCTTGCCCAGCAGTGTTAGTGTTGACAAAAAATAAATGCCCATAGTGATCTACATCAATGAACGAATATGCCACATACCTAGCTCGAATGCAGGGGATGCTGCAAAATAAGAAGCCGGGAAGGAGTAGCAGGGGGCGGGGTGCGCACTGGGCGTCACGCCTCTACTCGCAACGGAGAGCCAGTAGAAGACCCGGGAACCAGGAGCAGCAGGGGGTGGGGCACGCAAGGGTGACGTGAGAGACAGGCGTGGCCCCCTACTCGCAATGTGAGCACGGAGTGGACCGCGAGCTGCGGGGGAAGGACCGTGACGTCACGCCCCTACTCGCCGCCGTACGTAGACTTCCAGGACCTGCGGTGAGTAGCAGAGGCCAATGCGGATGGAGGATTCATGGCGGGGGCGGGGGCACTGGTGACTGGTCAGTACATGACTGGAAGGCAAGGGACCTCAAGGCCTGGATATTGTAGCGGCGAATCGGCCGATTTTTTCACGATAATCGGCCGATGCCGATTTCACAAAAACGGCCAAATATCGGCCGATATATCGGCCGACCGATATATCGGTCGACCTCTAGTGTCTATACTCTTTACTGATATGTCAGTAAGTAAGTTAGTAAAGCGAGGCTAAAGGAATGAGGTACGGAGTAGAAAAAATATATATGGGTTTCATCAGCATAGTAATGGCATTGGAAGCCGTGAGAAGTTATCAAGTGACCAATGGAGGAGGTGTAGATTGACAATAGGAGGGGTCTGAGCAGTGGTGGAACTACCAAGGTCGCAAAGGTTGCACTTACGACTAGGCCCAGGCATTCCACCACCATGGGG
The DNA here is from genome assembly GCF_905171775.1 of Rana temporaria. Classification (NCBI taxonomy): domain Eukaryota; kingdom Metazoa; phylum Chordata; class Amphibia; order Anura; family Ranidae; genus Rana; species Rana temporaria. The sequence continues at coordinate 13,665,689 of NC_053491.1, forward strand.
GGCCCCGCTGCAAATCGTATGGCTCAGTTCACACTGCTACTACCCCAAAGTCTAGCTACTTGCTTGCGATTTCCTTGTGACTTCCTTGCATCATTGAAGTAAAATCCTGCAATACTATTGTAGCGCTCACCCCCGAAGGAGCCGCTGAATTATCGGGTCTTCTGTCTCACCTCTGTGACACACCACAACCAATGAATTCACAGCACACCAGCACACCTTGTGAAGTTTTATAACAGATTTAATGACTGTGGGATAGAGCAAAAGCCCTTAATGTCTCCCCACTCTAATATAATACAACTAATAACAGAATGAGATAATACTTTTAGATTGAATGCGATGAACAGTAATATATCTATATGCTTAGCAGTATCGACCCCACCCTAAACTACTGGCCAGTAGTACTGTCCTAGGCTAGCCAACGTTGGGGCCCTGGATGTATGACAAATGTAGGAAATACACTTGTTGCAATGGCCAAAGGCCGCTCACCACTTCCAGTGTCTCTTTGGGAAAGGAGGATGATTGTCTGCGGAAGCGAGTGTCCCTCTCTCCTCAGACCGACGTCTGTGAAATGGATGCAGTCTTTTAAAGCCTCCGGCAGGACATCTCAGATCGTCTAGGGGCTGTCTGGGGAATCTGGCAATAACCTCCGTCAGCTCCCCTCACTCAGTTGGGCAGGCTGGGTTACGCCGGTGGCTGGATCGGCCCTGCGACCAGGCCTCAGTTCGATCGCTCAAAACACAGTCTCTCCCTGTTTCAGTAGACGAACATCAGTCTCTCCAAGCACTACTGCATAGAGCCTGTGTCTCAGTGGCAAACACACAGCTCTGACACAAGCCGTCTTAAATCACCCTGCAATGCAGATCTGTATTCCCTGGATCACTGTTCCAGACTCCCTCTCCTCACTACTTCCTCCTGACTCCCCTCTCTCCCGGAACTTCCTGACACAGCCTCCTGGGAAATGCAGTTCTCCAAATCTGTGCTCTCTGGCTCCACCTGCTGCAATATATATATATCTACATCCTCTTAAATGGCTGAAAATCACAACAGGGCTACATTCTCCCCCTACTTAAAGTCTTTGGGGTCCCCCCCAAAGGGTAAACTGTATTTGTAAGTTCTACAGACAATATATACAGTATGAAAGGCACATATAAAGTTTATACTAGACCATCTGAATACCTTTACTGTGCATAGATAGATGCAGTCTATGACAACGTCTAGCAAGTGGAGGGGGCAGAGGAACACTCCACCAAGGTGTGCTGATGGTCGGGATTGGACACAAGTCCTTTGATACCTCTGTGGTTAGGGTGGACACTTTGGGTGATCTGCGTACAGTAGTGATAGCTTCCTCTGTGCTGTTCCCTGGTGAGTCATAAGTGAGTCTCTGAGGAGGTCGCACCAGTCATTTGGACCTTGATTCTAAAAACCCGGATGGGCCTTCATCTGCTGAGTCCTCTTCTACTTGCTGTGTTAACTGAGGGAATTCAGTTTCCTTTTCAACTGGCTGAACAGGGGCATCTTCTAGCACTGAGGTTTCCGGCAAGAGACTTCCCACTTGAGAGGGTACAGAATTATCCTCGTTTGCTTGAGGCACAAATTCAGGGGCATCTGGTCTCAAATTGCTCAAATCCGGCTCAGGAGTCATAATAGTTGGATGAACATCCATAGGTTCAGATGGCCACATCCAACTCGGACACACATCTTCCTCATCGCTGTCTTCCTCACTTTCTCTTGTAGAAGGTGGCTGTTGGGACCGAGTAACAGGTGCTTGACGGGAAGTGGATGGAATGGGTGAAGGAGACTCATCTCTATCTGGTACCCGCACAGCTTCACTCAGAGGTAGGAGATGATTCCGATGCCAATTCTTCAGTGGCCCGGTCTTTCCCTCTGGTCGAATCTGGTACACTGGCAGGCCAGGCAATTGTTTACAGATGATGTAGATCTGAGAACTCCATCTATCAGCTAGTTTGTGCCTGGCCGAAGCACCCAAATTTCTTAATAGAACTCGATCACCTGGCTGTAAATCCTGTACCCGAACCCTCAAGTCATAGTTCCGTTTGTTTCTTTGTTCTCTACTCCCGGATGTCAAACGGGCCTTCTCAAATGCAGAAGCCAGGTTTCTCCTCAGTCTATCCACATAACCCTGGTGAGAGGCAATAGACGTCTGGTCAAGGGAGAGGCCAAAAGCTAAATCTACTGGTAATCGGGCTTCTCTTCCAAACATGAGGCGGTACGGTGAGTATCCTGTAACATTACTTTCTGTGCTATTGTAAGCATGCACAATGGTAGAGATATGCCGACTCCCGTGCTGTTTTTCCCTGATCGACAGTGTTCCCAACATATTGAGTAGAGTCCGATTGAATCTCTCCGGTTGTGCATCACCCTGGGGGTGATAGGGGGAGGTTCTTGACTTCTGAATCCCCAATAGATCCAAGAGCTGCCTGATGAGTCGACTTTCAAAGTCTCTGCCTTGATCAGAATGGATCCTCTGAGGTAGACCATAATGAACAAAGAACTTTTCTACTAGGACTTTGGCTACAGTAGGAGCACGTTGATCTTTGGTTGGAAAATCTTGAGCATAACGGGTAAAGTGGTCTGTCACCACTAGGATATTTCCCTGTCCACTAGTGTCAGGCTCTAAGCACAGGAAGTCAACACACACCAGGTCCATAGGCCCTTGACTCTGCAGATGGCTCATTGGAGCAGTCCTAGAAGGTAAAGTTTTCCTCTGGATACATCTTAGACAGGAATGGCAGTAGCTTTCAACTTCGGATCTCATGCAGGGCCAATAGAATCTGTCTCGGACCAGTTTAAAAGTTCTCTCTGCTCCTAAGTGACCATGGTCATCATGCAAAGCTTTCAGCACATTTTCTCTATGCTTCTCTGGGAGGAACAACTGCTGCTTTTCTTCTAAGTCATCCGAGGGGCCCCTTCGGTAGACCACCCCGTCTAGCAGTTTCAACCGTTCCCACTCTTTGTGGACCAGACGAGCCTCTTTTGGTGAATCAGTTAGTAGGAGCCCTCTTTGACCCGCTTTCATTGCTCTCAGAGTTAACCCGATCAAAGGATCTTCAGCCTGATCTACTCTCAGGTCCTTCTTCGTGAAAGTAGGCAGGCCCTCACTCCTCAGCTGTGTAGGGTTACAATACATTTTAGGGACACCGGCAGCCATGACTCCTATGGCCTCTGCTCCAATCATTCCTTTGGTTTGGCACTCCACCCCTTGGCATAGGGCTTGAACTCCATCTGGAGTCAAATGAGTCCACTCTGTTTCTGGGACCCCTGTGCTATAGGGTCTCCTGAATAAGGCATCCGCGTCTTGGTTATTGACCCCAGGGCGATATTTGAGGCTGAAGCGGAATCCTGACAGGGCAGCCAACCACCGGTGCCCAGTGGCATCCAGTTTGGCCGTAGTGAGAATGTAAGTGAGTGGGTTGTTGTCAGTTCTGACCACGAAATTGGCCCCGCACAGGTAGTCTTTTAGTTTGTCCACCACTGTCCACTTCAAGGCCAGGAACTCCAACATGTGAGTGGGGTAATTCTTCTCAGAAGGGGTGAGACCCCGACTCACATATGCCACTGGTCTCAGGAGGCCATCATATTCCTGGTATAGTACTCCTCCTAGCCCTTCTCTGCTAGCATCCACATGTAGTTCATAAGGCTTGGCAGGATCAGCGTAGGCAAGGACAGGAGCCTGTGTTAGACTTCCTTTCAATTGGAGGAAAGCTCTTTCACATTGGTCGGTCCATTCCTCCTGGATTGATTCACGAGGCTTCCTAGTTCCGTGGGCTGATGAACCCGGCTCAAAGGGCATTGATTCATCTTCTGCTCCTTCCATTCTTAGAAGCGTGTTCAGAGGCTGAGCTATCTTGGCAAACCCCTCTACGAACCTCCTATAGTATGAGCAGAATCCTAGGAAGGACCGGAGTTCAGTAATATTACGAGGTCTCGGCCATGAAGCCACAGCTTCCAACTTCTTAGGATCAGTTGATATGCCTTCTGCTGAAACAACATGTCCCAGGTACGTGACTGAAGGCAGACAGAACTGACACTTCTCTAAGGAAAGTTTCAATCCTTCTTCATGCAGCCGCTTCAAGACCTTTTCCAACCGCTGCTCATGTTCTTCCAGTGTTCTTCCGAAGACTATTAGGTCATCCAGATACACTAGTACCTCGATCAGGTGCATGTCTCCCACCGTCTTTTCCATTAGTTGTTGTAAAGTTACTGGGGCTCCTGTGAGGCCTTGGGGCATTCTATTAAACTCAAAGAATCCCAGTGGACAGATGAAAGCAGTCTTCTCTTTATCTTCAGGATGCATGGGTATCTGGTGATATCCACTTCGCAGGTCAAGTACACTAAACCACTTTGCTCCGGACAGACACTGTAAGGCATCTTCTATTCGAGGATTAGTGTATTGGTCGGGAATGGTTCTTTGGTTGAGTGTGCGGTAGTCTATGCACAAACGGATGGAACCGTTTTTCTTGCGAACTACCACGATGGGTGAGGCATAAGGACTCCTGGATTCTTGGATTATCCTGGTCCTTTTCAATTCAGCCAGCTGTTCCCTTAGGTCATCTAGATCTCCCAATGGGACTCGCCGTGACCTTTCTCGAAAGGGCTTGTCATCTTGGAGGCGAACGCGGTGCTGAGTGCTCCTAGCACACCCCACATCAAACTCATCCTTGGAGAATAAATCTTGCCACTTGAGGAGCTGAGACTGAATTCGCTTCTTCCACTCAGGCGAGATAGGGGCATCTTTAGGATAGAATCGTTCAGCTGGGATCTCTCTGTCTACTCCCTCTATCAATTCAGTGGGTGAGAGGGGTGTGGCAGTGGCCACTTGTCCAATCGGCATCCGTGCCTTGAAGGTCACTGGGGAGTCTGACACATTGCATACACTTACAGAGACTCTCCCACGGGCCCGCTGTAGAGCTCTGGTGCATATTATCTCAGGCACCAATTCCACTCCAGATCTCTTCATATTTCTGGGATCAGTTTCCAGGACCACATAGGGGCCTGGTTGTGACCAATTCAACTTGACTGAGGCCCGGAAACTAGTCATTTCTCCTGGCTGTAAGACCTTCTCTGCTCTTTCTAATCTCCAAAGCCGTCCCACTTCTGCAGGGGCCCTCTGTTCTTGAATAATCCGCTGGTAGATTGGCCGCAACATCGGGTTCATCTCCTCTGAAGTAGAACTCTCTTCCGTCACTAATGGAGTTATAAGGCGTCTCACCAAGTCAGTATTTGTTCCCACAATCATAGAGCTTCGATTAGCTCCTGGTGGGCGGGGACATACAATGGCTAAGGCGTCACAGACCCCTGGTTGTCCAACAGTTGCCGAACTGAACTCCAGCTTCATATGGAAGCTTCTGAGTCCCAATACCCCAGATTTCGAGATCCTCTAACTCCATCAGGGGTAGATGCTTCAAATGCTTCTGGTAGAAGTCCCGGTAAATCAGTGTTACTTGAGCACCTGAATCGAGGAGAGCCTTCGTGTAAACCCCTTCTACTTGAACTGGGATAATGGGTGAAGGGCCTATCAACTGGTCAGGGAACTTCTTCGGAGTAGTAGAAGGCATAGACCCAGTCGGCTGCACTCTAGCCCTCTTCCTCGCTTGTGGTGGTTGTTTTCTTCCCCCTTCCGGGTGTTTAGGTTGTGGGTGTGCCTTGCCTTCCTCTGACACAGGACCAGACGCCAGGGGAGGGGATCTTTTTGTCGTAGCAGGTGAGGCTCTGGGTAAAGACTTGGGCCTCTTATTGGTATCCTGGGAATCAGAGCAGTCTTCAGTAGTTGGGCACCCAGTTTGCTCCCTCACTGGGGCCCTCTGTAGTTTCCCGCCGGTCGATAACTTCCTCTTGAATTCAATGGGCTTGGACAGGTATTTCGGTAATGACCCACTCCTCCGCAATTATAGCAGATATTTGACGGTTTCTTGATAGGCACCACCTGAGTAGTAGATTCAGGAACTGGTTCTGAAGTGACTTTTTCAAGGGGCGACTTGACACCTGCAGACAATAGGGTTAGCATTTGCGTCAGCTGGGAAACTTGAGCCTTTAATTGCTCCACTTCTGAATTCCCATTCGACACATTGAGCGTTCGAACCTCAGCAGGAAATGAAAATCCTGAGCCCTTCTTTTTCTCCTCTAGGATAGCCTCTTCCTCCCTTACCATCTTAATGAGATCAGAGTATCGCAAAGAGGTACCCCCTTGTAAGGTCTTCAACTGGATCCAGATAGGATCGGAACTCAGAGCGCCTCTCAGGATCGGTTTCATTCTAACTTGATCCATATGCCTGGCTTTTATTCCTTTCTTTAGTACAATCTGGTATAGCATTTTGTTTAGTCGTCGAATATACTCGGAAAGCTGCTCATTTTCCCGTTGAAACATGTGTTCAAATAGGAAGATTAGATCTGTAGCTTTCTCTGTGCGCCCAAACTCATCTTGTAGCATGCGAAGATAGTCATATGCTGTACAAGACTCCTGACTGAATTTCAAATTTCGGATGGCTTCTGCTGCAACGCCTTTCAGACTTTCAGTAATGCGTTGTTTCTTTTGAGCCTCTGGAACATCCCATTCTTCCAGTGCTTGCATAGCCTGTTCCATCCAGGTTTCATACTCTTCTTCTCCAGGAGGTACAGGCTGCACTCCAGAAAAAATTCTCAACTTCCTGTAGCCATAGTTCACAGATGGCGAGGACATTTTTCTAACGCTCTCTACCAGTTTTCCTATGTCCATGAAGAAGGAAGCTGGGGGGTAGTTAGTGGTTGGTAGAGAAGTGGTAGTTACTTCCACTGTGTCTGACATGGTCTGGCTTGGTCCCTCCAGACAACTTGCTGAGGTGAGTAGAGGGAATAACCGTGCTTTAACTTCTCCGGCTAGCTGGATGCTATCACCCTGGAAGCAGGTTGGGACTCCTTTCTTCCATTCTAGTAGGGCATAGGTATGGGAGACTTTTTGATCTATTTTCGTGTCTATTACAAACACTTTCTGGTCAAGTGCTAGTGTAGTTACTGCCTGACGGATCTGTTCCTCTGTCCATTTGTCAGCAGGAATGTCCATTACTATACTCAGCCCTAATTGGCCATTTTGTTCTTTGCACCACTCTGCTGCGGTGTTTGGATCCATTGCTGGCTCGTTTGTGCGGTTATCACTTTGCGAGAGGTATCAGAAGAAATCCCGGACGAGCACCCCACGTGTAGCGCTCACCCCCGAAGGAGCCGCTGAATTATCGGGTCTTCTGTCTCACCTCTGTGACACACCACAAACAATGAATCCACAGCACACCAGCACACCTTGTGAAGTTTTATAACAGATTTAATGACTGTGGGATAGAGCAAAAGCCCTTAATGTCTCCCCACTCTAATATAATACAACTAATAACAGAATGAGATAATACTTTTAGATTGAATGCGATGAACAGTAATATATCTATATACTTAGCAGTATCGACCCCACCCTAAACTACTGGCCAGTAGTACTGTCCTAGGCTAGCCAACGTTGGGGCCCTGGATGTATGACAGATGTAGGAAATACACTTGTTGCAATGGCCAAAGGCCGCTCACCACTTCCAGTGTCTCTTTGGGAAAGGAGGATGATTGTCTGCGGAAGCGAGTGTCCCTCTCTCCTCAGACCGACGTCTGTGAAATGGATGCAGTCTTTTAAAGCCTCCGGCAGGACATCTCAGATCGTCTAGGGGCTGTCTGGGGAATCTGGCAATAACCTCCGTCAGCTCCCCTCACTCAGTTGGGCAGGCTGGGTTACTCCGGTGGCTGGATCGGCCCTGCGACCAGGCCTCAGTTCGATCGCTCAAAACACAGTCTCTCCCTGTTTCAGTAGACGAACATCAGTCTCTCCAAGCACTACTGCATAGAGCCTGTATCTCAGTGGCAAACACACAGCTCTGACACAAGCCATCTTAAATCACCCTGCAATGCAGATCTGTATTCCCTGGATCACTGTTCCAGACTCCCTGTCCTCACTACTTCCTCCTGACTCCCCTCTCTCCCGGAAAAACTTCCTGTCTCACAGCCTCCTGGGAAATGCAGTTCTCCAAATCTGTGCTCTCTGGCTCCACCTGCTGCAATATATATATATATATCTTCATCCTCTTAAATGGCTGAAAATCACAACAGGGCTACACTATACACTCTGCTGAACTTATATAACTTATATAACTATTGCATATATGTATTCATTGTACATATATTTATTAACTAATATATCAGAGTATGCTAGGCCTAATGATATAATAAGGTATACAGAACTAATGAGATAATGCTAGTTATGAAGACAGATGCATTTGCTTAGTAAACTAGTTACATTTATTTCCTTTAAAATAGGAATATCATATGCTAACAGATATCTATAAAGTCTATAACAATAATAATAATAATAATAATAATAATAATAATGAAATATACTTATACCCTCCTCTAAGTAAACCCTCACTGGCTGTGTTCAGATGGAAAAAGAGATCTCTCTGAGTCAAACTGTTCTATTTAAAGACCCTTAATCGTACCTCATTCAAACTTCCCCCCCATTGGCAGCCCATTTGCCTTTGGACCAATCGTTGCGTTCCCAGGACCCTCGTCCTTATTACTGACTGTCCTGTCATACTTGGCCTCTGGGGGCAGTATTGCCCATATCATCTCCAACAGCTTGCTGGCCTTTGATCATTGCCAATTATGTTGGCAGTTGCACTTCCCTTTGTCTGTGGAGGGGCTAATCAAAGGATCTCACAGACAGCTTGGAGCCTTTAGTATCATGTAAATATAGTGGTTTAACAGGCTGAATTCCAACCTGTGGGGGGGGGGGCACCCTGTCCTCCAGGACACTGCCAGCCTCAGCATTGGGAATTAATATACAGATATGTACAAAATCCAGAAATTATATTAATTCCTGTTGCCTTCCAACATATGTCACTTTGCGGCTAAAGGACGCACATCATCCTTCTCCCAACACGGCTCCTATTGAACAGTCCATAAATGTCTTAAAGCGTGTCACTTCTCAACCTGTGTTTCCATACCAGTACCTATGGAACAGTCTTTAACTGTCTTTCAACATGTGCTTCAGAAACAGCTCCTATGGAATAGCCCATACTAGTTTTACCGTGTTGCGCCTCTCAACATAGGCTTCAGAACCAGCTCCCATGGAACAGTCCATAATGGTCCTAACGAGCTGTGCTTCCCAACAATCTTGCTTGAAATTTCCTTGAGACTTGCTAGAAACTTTTGTAATTTAACATTGCAGTGGCACTCAAATCGCACCAAAGTTGCAGAAAAGTAGTGCAGGAATATATTTTTTTTGTCGCTGTGACTTGAGTCGCATTAATTAAGAAGGCACCTATTAAAATGAAGGTTCACAGGCTTGGATGGAAGGGCCCTAAGACCAGAGGGAAGAGCCGTGTCGGTCAGGTGGGGGCGTGGGGTCTTCATGGTTTCTTGCACCAGGAACCTGAAGGTTCTAGTTATGCCTCTGCATCTATGAACAGGGCCTTGCGGGATAGCATTGTTAATGAAGGATGAAGGAATGCTTTAATAGGTAGAAGGAGAACCAGGAAAGAGTCATGGAGGCCAAGAAAGTGGAGTTTTTTGAAGTGGCGTGGGTGGTCATCTGTATCAAAGGCAACATAAAGGTCTAATAGTATGAGTGAAGAGGTTATAGTCAGTAAGGTAGGGGCTCAGGAAATTTTAAACTAGACGTTCTAGAAATTTGCAGGTAAAGCAAGGGATACGGGTCAAGTCAAGTTAAATACTTCATAAAGTTATCTTCTGAGACATCTTCCAGAATTCCACAGAGCTTGTAAGAGTCCAGAGCTTACTACGCATGCACCAATGGCACGTTGCAGCAAGAGGAAATCCGTGCCAACTGAGCATGCGCCAAACCCACACCTGCGCAGAAAACCTAATGGAAAAAGGCAGGAAAATGCCCAGGAGGCACACTGGAAGTGACCTCAACCTGATGGAAAAAGGCAGGAAAATATACAGGAGGCACACAGGAAGTGACCTCAGCCTGATGGAATAAAGGCGGGAAAATGTCCGGGAGGTGCACAGGAAGTAACCTCAAACTTCCCTATATAAGCCCAGCCCAGACACTGCCAAATTGCTGGATTATCTTCGGTCCCCCTTCTTCCTGTGCTAGTGTGTGATTTGTCTGAACATGTTGTGACCTGGAAATCTATTTGACTGCTCTTGATTGCTGCTTGCCATTGACCTCGGATTTGTACCTTGACCATTCTACTTCTTTGTCCCTTTTGTACTCAGCTGCCAGATTGGAACCGACCCCGGCTTAGATCTCGACCATGCTTCTTCTAATTAACCCTTCTGTACTTCGTTGCCAGAGCTGACTTGACCTTGGCTTGGATCTCGGACTAAGGCTTGCACAGTGCTCAGCACCCCTGGCACCCGTGCCACTCAGTGTCCAACAAGACTCTGTCTCCATCTCCAGAGGCTTCAATGACCCAAGGTGCAAGGGAGGCCTCCCCACTACTTCGATCTCACCTCAGGTACGTGGCCCTCGTGACAGAGCTTGAGGTCATAGATGGTTCTCTGAGAGCCCAGAACCATTGTGAGGGAGAGTATAAAGCTACCGATTTCCTTTCCCATTTTGATAAGGAGTGGTTTTAGTAAAGGTCAGTTTGTCTTCTTGGGGATTGTGGAACACAAAGATCCTCTTTGACCTTGGTTTAGTAGCACTATAGAACTGCCAAGCTACTCTATGAGTCCAACCTTGTATTGCGTAATGCCGCGTACACACGGTCAGAAGGTTTTGGAGGTTGTGTGAGGTTGTGTGAGGTTTTGGTCGAAAATTTCGACCATGTGTGGACTTTTGCTGTAGGAATTTCCACCAGCAAAAGATTGAGAGCAGGTTCTCAATATTTGCAACGGGAAAAATTCCGATCGTCTGTAGCAATTCCGACGCGCAAAATTCCGACGCATGCTCGGAAACAATTCAACGCATGCTCAAAAGCATTGAGCTTAATTTTCTCGGCTCGTTGTAGTGTTGTACGTCACCGCGTTCTTGACGGTCGAAAGTTCAGAGAACTTTTGTGTGACCGTGTGTATGCAAGCCAAGCTTGAGCGGAATTCCGTCAGAAAAAAACATTGGTTTTCCTGACGGGATTCCTGGCAAGCTTTTCATGCAAAGCCGTCCATACAGACGGCCATTCAAAAGAACCGCCGTTCTTTTGAATGACAAGAACGCGGTGACGTCATCGACTACGACGAGCCGGCGCTCGTCACATTCCATGCCTTCGCCGCCATCTTGCTACACCCCACACTATGCCTTGTATGCTACCATGCGTGCTTCGAAGGCTTATCGAGCATGCGCGGGTTTACCTTCCGACAGGTAAGCATACAGACGACCGGAAACCCCGACGAGAAAATAGAGAGAAGGGTTCTCTATTTTCCCGTCGGGATTCCCGGCTGTTTTCCTGACGGGAAAACTGCTAGGGAGCATACCAGGGCCACCATCAGTGGGATACAGGCATAACACTTGTAAGGGGCCCGATGGTCCCCAGGGGCCCGGCTGACCCCCCTCCCGTTTTTTTTATTTTTTTATTTTTTTTGCATTACACCTGTAAGGGGCCCGATGGTCCCCAGGGCCCCTTAGAGGCCCGTATGGCCCCCCTCCTGTTTTTTTTTTTGCATTACACCTGTAAGGGGCCCAATTTTTTTTAAAAAAAAATTACAATACACCTGTAAGGGGCCAGATGATATCTCGCGTCAGGAGAGAAGAGATTACACTTGTTTTTTTTCGTCAGCGCCCCCTCCGGATCTCTTCTCCTCTGGTTCTCTGCTCCAGGGGGGGACCTGCCTAAAGCTGTGTAAGGGGCCCCAAAATTTGTGATGGCTGCCATGGAGCATACACACGGCCGGGATTCCTGGCCAAATTTTCTCCTGGCAGTTTTCCTGCCGGGAAAACTGGTTGTGTATACGAGACTGATGCCGCGTACACACAACCATTTTTCATGACAGGAAACATTAAATTTTTTTAATTGGTCGTGAAAAACGGTCGTGTGTAGGCTCCAGAGCATTTTTCTCAACAAGAAAAATGCCTGTTATAAATTTAGAACCTGCTCTATTTATTCTCGTTGTTTTTCACGTCGTGAAAAACGGTCGTGTGTATGCTTTAGGCTAGGTTCACACTGCTGCAAATTTTATTGCGAATTTGAGCCGTTGCAATTTCTCAAATTCGCAAGCCATTAAAATAACATTGTTTTCCATTAGTGCCGTTCACATCAGTGAGGTGTGAATCTAAGCTGTGGGAAAATCCTGTGCGAGTTTGATCAGTGTGCCTTGCGAATTCAGCTCTATAGACTGGTATTCCCTGAAAACGCAGTCGCGAAATTGCTATTTTGAATTCGCAGCAGTGTGAACCCAGCTTTAACGAGGAGGAAAAAAACGCTCATGCTCAGAAGCAAGTCATGAGACGGGGGAAATTGGCAAAAGCAGCCCAAAAGGTGGCGCCATTCGAATGGAACTTTCCCTTTAGGCTAGGTTCACACTGCTGCGAATTCTATTGAGAATTTGAGCCGTTGCAATTTCTCAAATTCGCAAGTCATTTTAATGACATAGTTTACCACCTAACAACGCCCCTTTTTGCGATTCGGCACTGCGTTGCTTTAACTGACAATTTCGCGGTCGTGCGACGTGGCTCCCAAACAAAATTGGCGTCCTTTTTTTCCCACAAATAGAGCTTTCTTTTGGTGGTATTTGATCACCTCTGTGGTTTTTATTTTTTTGCGCTATAAACAAAAATAGAGCGACAATTTTGAAAAAAATGCAATATTTTTTACTTGTTGCTATTATAAATATCCCCCAAAAATATATAAAAAAAAAATTTTTCCTCAGTTTAGGCCGATACGTATTCTTCTACCTATTTTTGGTAAAAAAAAATCGCAATAAGCGTTTATCGATTGGTTTGCGCAAAATATATAGCGCTTACAAAATAGGGGATAGTTTTATTGCATTTTTATAAATTTTTTTTTTTTTTACTACTAATAGCGGCGATCAGCGATTTTTTTCGTGACTGCGACATTATGGCGGACACATCGGACACTTTTGACACATTTTTGGGACCATTGTCATTTTCACAGCAAAAAATGCATTTAAAATGCATTGTTTATTGTGAAAATTACAGTTGCAGTTTGGGAGTTAACCACAGGGGGCACTGATGGGGTTACGTGTGACCTCATATGTGTTTACAGCTGTAGGGGGGTGTGGATGTAGGTGTGACATCATTGATCGTGTTTCCCTATATAAGGGAACACACGATCGATGACGGCGCCACAGTGAAGAACGGGGAAGCTGTGTTTACACACGGCTCTCCCCGTTCTTCAGCTCCGGGGAGCGATCGCGGGACTCCAGCGGCGATCGGGTCCGAGAGTCCCGCGGCCGCGGTCACGGAGCTTCGGACCGGGTCGCGGGTGCGCGCCCGCGACCCAGGGCTGGGCATTATACAATCACGTACAGGCACGTAATTGTGCCCAGCCGTGCCATTCTGCCGACGTATATCGGCGTTAGGCGGTCCTTAAGTGGTTAATCTGCCTTGAATTCCACTGAATATTTCATCATACGGATCCTTTTTGACTCATTGAGGAAATATTTCCAGTGAACATCTCAAATAAAGATACAACGCAACATTTCTGGTTTAGTTGGCAGTTAAAAATAAAAAAAATAGGTTCTCCTATGAATTTGTTTATCTCACATGCAGTCAGTTTCTATTTTTTGAATGATCTACACAGGCTTATCTGGGGTTGTTTTTTTTAATAGAATTAAAGGGGTTGTAAAGGTTTGTTTTTAATTTTCTAAATGTGTTCATTTAAGCTAGTGCATTGTTGGTTCACTTACTTTTTCCTTCCATTTCCCTTCTAAATGTTTTTTTTCTTTGTCTGAATTCCTCATTTCCTGTTCCTCCTCAGTAAGCTGTTCTGCCTGACTAACCCCCAGCCAGATGATGGTGTGAAGTTTACTGAGGAGGAACAGGAAGTGAGAAATTCAGACTAAGAAAAAAAACATTTAGAAGGGAAATGGAAGGAAAAGGTAAGTGAACCAACAATGCACTAGCTTAACCACTTAAGACCCGGAACATTATGCAGGTAAAGGACCAGGCCAGTTTTAGCGATTCGGCACTGCGTCGCTTTAACTGACAATTGCGCGGTCGTGCGACGTGGCTCCCAAACAAACTTGGCGTCCTTTTTTTCCCACAAATAGAGATTTCTTTTGGTGGTATTTGATCACCTCTGCGGTTTGAATTTTTTTCGCTGTACAAAAATAGAGCGACAATTTTGAAAAAAAATCAGTGGCCCGGATTCAGATAGAGAAACGCCGTTGTATCTCTGAGTTGTGCCGGTCGGATCTATGCGGCTGATTCATAGAATCAGGTTACGCATAGATCTCCCTAAGATCCGACAGGTGTAAGTGACTTACACCGTCGGATCTTAGGCTGCAATTCCAGGCCGGCCGCTAGGTGGCGTTTCGTTTTTTACACGCGACGAATATGCAAATGAGGATTTCCGCCGATTCAGAAACGTACGTCGCTTTTTTTTTACGTCGCTTGCGTTCGGCTTTTTCCGGCGTATGGTTACCCCTGCTATGTCAAGTATGACCGTCGTTTCCGCGCTGAGTTTTGAATTTTTACGTCGTTTGCGTACGTCGATTCAGAAAAGAGCTGGACGCAAGTTACGTTCACGCCGAAACCAATGACGTCCTAGCGACGTCATTTGGAGCAATGCACGCTGGGAAAATTCGTGGACGGCGCATGCGCTGTTCGATCGGTGCGGGGACACGCCTGATTTAAATTGTAGATGCCCCCTAGCCACGGAATTTGAATTCCGCCGGGGGATTTACGATACGCCGCCGCAAGTTTTGAGGTAAGTGCTTTCTGAATTAAGCACTTGCCTCAAAAACTTGCGCCGGCGGATCGTAAATCAGATAGGTTACGCGGATCTAAAGATACGCTAACCTATCTTAATCCGGCCCCATATTTTTAACTTTTTGCTATAATAAATATCCCCCAAAAAATCTATAAATTATTTTTTTCCCTCAGTTTAGGCCGATACGTATTCTTCTACATATTTTTGGTAAAAAAAAAATCGCAATAAGCGTTTATTGATTGATTTGAGCAAAACTTATAGCGTTTACAAAATAGGGGATAGTTTTATGGCATTTTTATTAATAATTTTTTTTTTTTACTAGTAATGGCGGCGATCAGCGATTTTTTTTCGTGCCTGCGACATTATGGCGGACACTTCGGACAATTTTGACACATTTTTGGGACCATTGTCATTTTCACAGCAAAAAGTGCTATAAAAATGTACTGATTACTGTGAAAATGACAATGGCAGTGAAGGGGGTTAACCACTAGGTGGCGCTAAGGGGTTAAGTGTGCCCTAAGGGAGTGATTCTCACTGTAGGGGGGTGTGGCTGTAGGCGTGACGTCACTGATCGTCGTTCCCTATATCGGGGAACAGACGATCAGTGTCACTGCCACAGAGAAGAACGTTCTTCAGCTCCTGTGACCAATTGCGGGACACCGGCGGCGATCGGGTCCCGCGGGCGCGGTTACGGAGCTTAGGACCCGGTCACATGCGCGCGCGACCCACGGCTGGGCTCTTAAAGGACAGGTACGTGAATGTGCCCAGCTGTGCCATTCTGCCAACGTATATAGTCGGTAGGGGGTCCTTAAATGGTTAAAGGAACCTATTTAGAAAATAAAAAACAAACCTTTACAACCCCTTTAATTTAATCCTGGCTTCATATTTATGTGTTTGCATTTTCTAGGGTTTCTTGGGACAGGTGTATTATCATAGGTTGAATTTTACTGCCATTCACATGATGAACAGTTTTATGCGCCTATAAAAATGTTCAAAGAATCAAGAAATGAAGAAATGAAAAAATATGTCAACATACTACACAGATGAGAATATTAATGACAACCTGTGTTAAAAGGCCTACAGCTTTTGATGGAAGTGATCACAATCGTCAGAACAGGTCGACCAATATAAGCCCCCGTCGTCCCCCCCACCCCATCATGTGGGAAGGAAAGGTATTTGTGCCTTAGGTCAGTTCTAATAAAGTACACTATATTACCAAAAGTATTGGGACACCTGCCTTTACACGTGTAGCGCTCACCCCTGAAGGACTTGCTGGTTGATTTGGGATGGGCTTATTAAGTTACCAAGTTCTTCTGTCTAGGGGTGATACTTGTGAGTGTGGATGAGAGAACAAGCCGGTAGCGTGAGTTTCCAATGCTTTATTCCAAAGCCAACATGGCCAACATCAACATGACACACAGTAGAGGAAAAGGTTGATGAGAAGGAAGAACTTATAGTATCAGGCCTTGGATATCAAAAGCATAGAGAGCAAGCCTGCTCTCGGCACAGATAATTCAACACGCCGCCACCTTCGCCAGGGTGGGTAAGTGCCCTTTGGACAGGCAATTAACTCGGGCCTGGCAGCCAAAGGGTCACCCGCAATAATCAGATCACTGGGAGGAAACAATGCCTCTGCCACAGGCGTAGTAATTTATTTTAGTATAATCGGGACCCAGCCAGGCGAACTTACCCAATCACACAAACAGGGCCCGGCAACGGGAACATCAGGCACCCCGCACGGGACAACATGTCCCAGGTTGGAGGAGAGGTGAGTCAACAAAAATCACACAGCGAACTCACCAGCTCCTCAAGGCAGGCACAGGTTGTACTCACAAGGCGCACCCCGCCGAGCAGGACACTTTTTCCTTCTTTTCTTCGAAGAGGCCCAAAATCCCCCAAAGCCCTGCTGTTCAGGGAACCGCGGCTCAAAGAGATGGTCAGGCAGGTCGTCACCATCGACTGTGGAATCACCCGACCAGAACTCTGGGTCGGATGAGAACTCCGCTCCAGCGGGGATATAGGCCAACGAGGCAGCAGCTGAGTTGGGTCGGAAAGACCTCCGTAATGCCACCCAATCGATGGGCCGGGAAGGCCTTTCTCCGGTGGGCACACATTGAATGGAAGCCGCGCCGACCGAGACAGCCCCGTGGGTGGTCCCAGCCCGTATGCATGCCGCGCGGGCCACGCGATCACTCAATTCCTTCATCCCGTCACGGGCTTACCTTTTGGGGGTAAGAGATCAAGGTAGCCGGCAGCGAAACTTTAGTGGACGGGACGGCGGTACTTCCGACATCCGGGGCCTCTGGCTCCGCGTTCTCCTGGAAGGGAAAAACTTCCCGCCACGGGGCTCCCACCTCTGCGGCGACCTCTCCCGAGCTACGATCCACCCAGTACTCCTTCGGGGGATCCACGGGCGGTACTCCATCGAACAGGTAAGTCCTGCACCTCCGGCATCGGATGAAAGGCAGAAGGCGGACAGCCAGCTCCTTACACTCATGGCAAGCTAGGCCCAGCATCTCCGTCCCCACGTGGGACAGCAACACAAACTGTCCTTTGGTGGACAGGTGAATGCCCGTATTGGTCACCGGCGCCCCAGTTAGGGTAGGCACAGAGGGCTCTCTCGACATCTCCAGCGGTAATCCATCACGTTCAAAGGAAATGGCGGTACTGCTGCTCTGGCGCGAAAATGGGCGCGGGATCACACTGTACGTCTCACGCAGGGGAGGGCGGCTCCTCCCACTTGGAGGAACTTGTCCAGGCACGTTGCAGGCGCGTGCTCCACCGCACGGGCGCCCAAGTTCAGTGGCGTGCGAGAGGTTTTACGTACACTACACCGGACACTTTCTTGCCCTTTTAATAAAGAACCACACACTCTCTCTGGTTGCCAATGGTAACAGCCGATATACCGGACGAGCCCCCACGTGTAGCGCTCACCCCCGAAGGAGCCGCTGGTTGATTTGGGATTGGCGTATTAAGTTAACAAGTTTTTCTGTCTAGGGGTGATACTTGTGAGTGTGGATGAAAGAACAAGTGTCCAGCAGGTAGCGTGAGTTTTTAATGCTTTATTTCTCGGCCAACAAGGCCAACATCAACAGGACACACAGTAGAGAAAAAGGTTGATGAGTAGGAAGAACTTGTAGCATCAGGCCTTGGATATCAAAAGCATAGAGAGCAAGCCTGCTCTCGGCACAGATAATTCAACACATCGCCACCCTCGCTAGGGTGGGTAAGTGCCCTTTGGACAGGCAATTAACTCGGACCTGGCAGCCAAAGGGTCACTCGCAATAATCAGATCACTGGGAGGAAACAATGCCTCTGCCACAGGTGTAGTACATTTTTTTTTGTATAATCGGAGTATAAGGATAGCGAATCCTCCAAGTAAGTCTTATTCTGTAGGATCACCTACTGACAGCAAATATAAGGTACCTGTCATGTAGCATGGTGATCGGATCCCCGGTGGTATAAATACATAAGGGGGGGGTGATCTCCATATATAAATACATAAGGGAGGATATGATCTCCATGTATAAATACATACGGGGGGATATGATCTCCATGTATAAATACATAAGGGGGGATATGATCACCATGTATAAATACATAAGGGAGGATATGATCTCCATGTATAAATACATACGGGGGGATATGATCTCCATGTATAAATACATAAGGGGGGATATGATCACCATGTATAAATACATAAGGGAGGATATGATCACCATGTATAAATACATAAGGGGGGATATGATCTCCATGTATAAATACATAAGGGGGGGATATGATCTCCATGTATAAATACATAAGGGGGGGATATGATCTCCATGTATAAATACATAAAGGGGGGGGGGTGATCTCCATGTATAAATACATAAGGGGGGATATGATCTCCATGTATAAATACATAAGGGGGGATATGATCACCATGTATAAATACATAAGGGGGGATATGATCTCCATGTATAAATACATAAGGGGGATATGATCTCCATGTATAAATACATAAGGGGGGGATATGATCTCCATGTATAAATACATAAGGGGGGTGATCTCCATGTATAAATACATAAGGGGGGATATGATCACCATGTATAAATACATAAGGGGGGGGGGATATGATCTCCATGTATAAATACATAGAAGGGGGGATATATAAGGGGGGATATGATCTCCATGTATAAATACATAAGGGGGGATATGATCTCCATGTATAAATACATAAGGGGGGGATATGATCTCCATGTATAAATACATAAGGGGGGATATGATCTCCATGTATAAATACATAAGGGGGGATATGGATACTAACATTTATAGGTAATAATAGCGGGGTAGTAGATCCAGGGAAATATCCAATAGCCTCCTGGAGGATAAGGGAGGATTTCTTTCACACTGGAACACATTGGACTAGGCTTTATTGTTTTGTTAATTTTTTTGCCTTCCTCCGGATCAGCAGTGGGTATAGAATTTTGTATATGGAGGTTTTATATGAATTTTTTATTTCTAATGGTTGAACTAGATGGGCATGTGTTTTTTTTTTCTGGCTGATATGTAACAATGTAACAAACATCTGTGGTCACACAGTCACGTGAAAAGTCCTGCATGTAGCAGTACACTTGCATATGTAAGACATGAAATATGTATAACTTGTCTTTTCTATATTTGGCCACTAGATGTCCTTCCAGGTGCATTTTTTAGCAGTTTTTGAAGCTGAAACCTCTCTACAGTATTGCTTCCATCCACTAGCCGGTAATAATGTGTTCTGTGTCATTATTATAGATATTAGTCAGCCACATAAGAACTATTTTCTGCTGTCATTACTGAAAAAAAGATGGTTGTTCTGCCAAATAATGAGCATTATAATTTAGTGAATTTAGTTAATCAGAATAGAAAATGAGTGCAAAAGCAACCAGGTTTTACCATTAAATATACACTAGGGTTGTCCAGATACCGATACTAGTATCGGTATCGGGACCGATACCGAGTATTTGCGGGAGTACTCGTACTTGCGCAAATGCTCCCGATACCTAAATAGAATACTTTTTTTGTATTTATCAACATGTTCTATGAAAATTCTTTGAGTTTTTTACTACTGCGTGACAAGCAAATAAAACATTTTTATTCATTTTTACTCATTTTTATTCTTTTATAATGTCTTGAGTTAGAGTTCTTCATAATTCTAAAGAAAATATCCTTAGTCTGTATTGTGGTTTGAAAACTGTCACATGACATTTAAAAAAAGTATCGGTATTCGGTATCGGCGACTACATGAAAAAAAGTATCGGTACTTGTACTCGGTCCTAAAAAAGTGGTATCGGGACAACCCTAATATACACTATGGGCCAGATCCACAGCCCCGCAGCGCAACGTAATTTAACTGATTTAAGTTACACTGCCGCAAATTTCCTAAGTTAGGTATCGATCCACAACACACTTACCTGGAAATTTGCGGCGGTGTAACTCAAATCCGTCCGGACGTACTGCGCATGCTTGTGACACTAATTTCCCGACGTGCTTTGCGCGACGTGACGTCATTTTTTGATCGGGCGGCGCGTGGCGTATTTCCGTATTCCCGTACGGCTTACGCAATCGACGTAAAATTTTAAAATTCGACGCGGGAAAGACAGCCATACTTTACACAGCAGTACGCCTGCTGTGTAAAAGTAGGGCTGGTTTACAAAAGTGTAACTAAGCGACAGGAAAATAACGTAGTGGCGACGTAGCGAACGCGAAAAAGCTTTGAGGATCGACGTAACTCCTCATTAGCATACCCGACGCGTAATTTCGACGATGAATGCCCCCAGCGGCGGTCGCGGTACTGCATCTTAAGATCCGGCAGTGTAAAACTATTACACCTGCCGGATCTTCTGTCTATCTCTTGGAAACTGATTCTGTGGATCAGTTCCAAAGATAGAAACAGGGATACGACGGCGTATCCCTTTTGAGGATCTGGCCCAATATTACCAAAAGTATTGGGACGTCCGCCTTTACACACACATGAACTTTAACATCCCAGTCTTAGTCCGTAGGGTTCAATATTGAGTTGGCTCCGCCCTTTGCAGCTATAACAGGTTCACCTCTTCTGGGAAGGCCGTCCACAAGGTTTAGGAGTGTGTCTATGGGAATGTTTGACCATTCTTCCAGAAGCACATTTGTGGGGTCAGGCACTGATGTTGGACGGGAAGGCCTGGCCTGCAGTCTCCACTCTAATTCATCCCAAAGGTGTTCTATCGGGTTGAAGTCAGGACTCTGTGCAGGCCAGGCAAGTTACTCAACCCCAAACTCGCCCATCCATGTCTTTATGGGCCTTGCTTTGTACACTGGTGCGCAGTCATGTTGGAACAGGAAGGGGCCGTCCCCAAACTGTTCCCACAAAGTTGGGAGCATGAAATTGTCCAAAATGTCTTGGTATGCTGACGCCTTAAAGCGGAGCTCCACCCTAAAGTGGATCTCCCGTTGATCGGAACCCTCCCCCCTCCGGTGTCACATTTGACACTTTTCAGGGGGGAAGGGGGTGCAGATACCTGTCTAAAGACAAGTATTTGCACCCACTTCCGGCCACACAGTCTGCGGGCAAACTGCGGGCATGATGTCACCTCCCGTCCCCCCCGTCCCCCCGTTGTGTTCTGGGAACACTCGGCTCCCAGTACACAGCGGGAGCCAATCGGCAGGCGTAGCGCAAATCGCGCATGCGCCGTAGGGAACCGGGCAGTGAAGCCGGAGCGCTTCACTTCCTGGTTCCCTCACCGAGGATGGCGGGGGGCAGCAGAGTGACGAGCGATCGCTCGTCCTCTGCTGCGGACGGCGCTGGACTCCAGGACAGGTAAGTGTGCCGATATTAAAAGTCTACAGCTGCAGTATTTGTAACTGCTGGCTTTTAATTTTTTTTTTCAGCCCACATCTGCTTTAAGAGTTCCCTTCACTGGAACTAGGGTGACCACGTGTCCCCGGATTGCCCGGGACAGTCCCGCATTTTACAGGTCTGTCCCGGGCACCTTCATTCCAGGACAATACAGTGTCCCGGAATGAAATTAACACAGCCACCCCCCCCCCCCCTCGGGCCAATCTGATGCCCCCAAAAAAGGCCACCACATCACCGCTTTTACTCACTGACAGTACTTGTCCTGGCCAGGAATGCCTGGAGGAACACAATCTGATTTTTGGGAAGGGAGGGTGTCCCTGAATGGTAGTTTGGAAATGTGGTCACCCTAACTGGAACTAAGGGGCCAAGCCCAACCCCTGAAAAACAACCCCCCACCATAATCCCCCTCCACCAAATGATTTGGACCAGTGCACAATGCAAGGTCCATAAAGACATGGATGAGGGAGTTTGAGGACAAATAGTAACAGTGAAGTCATATACTGTATAAGAGCAGGTACAGTACCATATATCTCCACAGGAGGGGGCAGTATACCTTCCACTCTGGGTAAAGCAATGTCATATCCATAGGAGAGATACACACCAGAGCTATTAATGGGGGGGGGGGGGGGAGGCTTTGGAAAAACAAATTGAAGAGACATGATGTAAAATATATGATGGTCTATCTTTGCTCTTCTGGGAAAGTAGGTTTGGCTTTACAATTTCATCATTAGATGTCTCTGGAAATATTTTTGAAATGTTGGCAATCACACATCTATCCACTGATCGATGTTCTGTATAATGCAATCTTTGGATCGCTATTACTTCTATTTTCACTTCAAAAACTCGATGCAGAATATTTAATAAACTACATAGAGATTATCCCTCTATCTGCATAATAACAGAGCTGGTTCTTATAGAAAATGACTCTAGCATTCCTCCTGACCAGGGATGGACTGGCCATTGGGACTACAGGGAGTTTCCCGGTGGGCCGGCTTCAGTGACAGTTCCTCTGTCTTTCCCTCTCCGCAGCGCTCACCTGGGGGGAACAGAGAAGCAGGGGGAGGACCAGAGGAGCAGGGGGGACGACAGAGGAGCATGGGGGGAGGGGACAGACAGCTGACTCAACAGCTATGGCCTGGGTGTTTCTCACTTCTGCCTAATCTTGTCCCATAAGGGGGGCACCGAACTGATTCTTTGCCCCGGGTGAAATAATGTCTAGCTTCCCCACTGGTATTGCCTATAAGAGTACCAGCCGTTCTACTCTAATAAAGTAGAACGGCTAGTGAAGGGGGAGAGGGGGCTTGGGTGGCCGGGGGGGGGGGGGGGTGCGGGAGTTGTCCGGCCGCCATGGGAGAGACCTGTTAAAGTGGGCCAGTCTGAATAAAGTCCAGGACCAAATTTCTGTCCCAGTCCAGCCCTGCTCCAGACCCCCTGTACCGTGCCCTCCAGATCCCCCTTTGCTGTGCCCTCAAGACCCCTCTGTACTGTGCCTTCCTGACCACCCTTCCTATTACACTGCCTTGCTGACCCCTTGTCCTTTTCCCTGCCTGTTAACACCCTGTTCTCTGCCTTGCTAGTCTCTCTCCTTCTCACCCCTGTCATCTGCCCTACTGATCTCTGTACACTGCCCTACACCTTACTCACCTCTGTACACTGCAATAGATCTTACTGACATCTGTGCACTGCCCTACACCTTACTGACCTCTGTACACTGCCCTACACCTTACTGACCTCTGTACACTGTCCTACATCCTACTGACCTCTGTACACTGTTCTCTATCCTACTGACCTCTGTACACTGCTCTACATACTACTGGCCTCTGTACACTGCCCTATATACTACTGGCCTCTGTACACCGCCCTACATACTACTGGCCTCTGTACACTGCCCTACCTACTTCTGACCTCTGTACACTGCCCTACCTACTTCTGACCTCTGTACACTGCCCTACCTACTACTGGCTTCTGTACACTGCCCTACATCCTACTGGCCTCTGTACACTGCCCTACATACTACTGGCCTCCGTACACTGCCCTACCTACTACTGACCTCTGTACACTGCCCTACATACTACTGACCTCTGTACACTGCCCTACATACTACTGACCTCTGTACACTGCCCTACATACTACTGGCCTCTGTACACTGCCCTACATACTACTGGCCTCTGTACACTGCCCTACATCCTACTGACATCTGTACACTGCCCTACAACCTACTGACGCCTATACACTGTTCTCTATCCTACTGACCTCTGTACACTGCTTTACATCTTACTGACCTCTGTACATTGCCCTACATCCTACTGACCTCTGTACACTGCCCTACATCCTACTGACCTCTGTACACTGCCCTACATCCTACTGACCTCTGTACACTGCCCTACACCCTACTGACCTCTGTACACTGTTCTCTATCCTACTGACCCCTGTACACTGCTTTACATCCTACTGACCTCTGTACGTTGCCCTACATCCTACTAACCTCTGTACACTGCCCTACATCCTACTGACATCTGTACACTGCCCTACAACCTACTGACGCCTATACACTGTTCTCTATCCTACTGACCTCTGTACACTGCTTTACATCTTACTGACCTCTGTACATTGCCCTACATCCTACTGACCTCTGTACACTGCCCTACATCCTACTGACCTCTGTACACTGCCCTACATCCTACTGACCTCTGTACACTGCCCTACACCCTACTGACCTCTGTACACTGTTCTCTATCCTACTGACCCCTGTACACTGCTTTACATCCTACTGACCTATGTACACTGCCCTACATCATACTGACCTCTGTACACTGCTTTACATACTATTGACCTCTGTACACTGCTTTACATCCTACTGACCTCTGTACACTGCCCTACAACCTACTGACCTTCGTACACCGCCCTACACCCTACTGACCTCCGTACACTGCCCTACCTACTACTGACCTCTGTACACTGCCCTACCTACTACTAACCTCTGTACACTGCCCTACATACTACTGGCCTCCTGGCCTGTTCTACATCCTACTGACCTCAGTACACTGCCCTACCTACTACTAACCTCTGTACACTGCCCTACATGCTACTGACCTCTGTACACTGCCATACATCCTACTGACCTCTGTAAATTGCCCTACCCACTACTGAACTTTTGGAGGCTTGATAGTTATCGAAATAAATTTTAAAAATACATGGCACCCCGGTGATCTTGGATCTCTTCCATGTTGTCATGGTAGATTTCTACCTCTCAAAGTTTGCCTACCCCTGCTGTATACTATAGAAATCAATAATATAGAAAAAAGATTCTATCACAGTATAGTATATAGAA
The DNA here is from genome assembly GCF_905171775.1 of Rana temporaria. Taxonomy (NCBI): domain Eukaryota; kingdom Metazoa; phylum Chordata; class Amphibia; order Anura; family Ranidae; genus Rana; species Rana temporaria. The sequence goes on from NC_053491.1 coordinate 13,690,752, forward strand.
TACAATAATATATAAAAATATATTTATACGCTGTATAGTATAGAATACAATCATACAGACAATAGATTCTATCGCAGCATAGTATATAGAATACAATAATATAGAATATAAGGCTTCCATCATTGTATAGTACATAGAATAGAAGTGTTGCTATGTTCTTGTGTTGGTCGCACTTGCTCGTAGTTCCCCTGGTGATGTACAATGTGTAGCGGGTGCTGTTTTGGGAAGTGGGCAGGAAGTGACTTATATCCGACCGATATCTCGCAGTGGCGGTGACCCCTCCTTATCACCGCGTCAGCAGCTGCTCTCCTTATAGAATTGTATTTTGGTGATGTCGTTGTGCAATATTCTACACTTCTACCGAAAATGCTCACACAGCCGATCACACTTCTGAGTGGTGTAATGTTTCCTTAACCTGGAACAGTTCAAGCCGCACTAAACGCCAAACCGAAAATTAGGGTTGTCCAGATACCGATACCAGTATCGGTATCGGGATCGATACCGAGTATTTGCGGGAGTACTCGTACTCGCGCAAATACCCCCGATACCTAAATAGAATACTTTCCCCCCCTTCCCCCCCCCCCGCCGCTGCCGCCGCATCGCGCCGCCGCATCAAGGGACATGGCTAGAGGGACATTGCTGCATATGTGAGGGACATGGCTAGAGGGACATTGCTGCATATGTGAGGGACATGGCTGCATATGTGAGGGACATGGCTAGAGGGACATGGCTGCATATGTGAGGGACATGGCTAGAGGGACATTGCTGCATATGTGAGGGACATGGCTAGAGGGACATTGCTGCATATGTGAGGGACATGGCTGCATATGTGAGGGACATGGCTAGAGGGACATGGCTGCATATGTGAGGGACATGGCTAGAGGGACATTGCTGCATATGTGAGGGACATGGCTAGAGGGACATTGCTGCATATGTGAGGGACATGGCTAGAGGGACATGGCTGCATATGTGGGGGACATGGCTGCATATGGGGGGGACATGGCTGCATTTGGGGACACATTTAAAAAAAGTATCGGTATTCGGTATCGGCGACTACTTGAAAAAAAGTATCGGTACTTGTACTCGGTCCTAAAAAAGTGGTATCGGGACAACCCTACCGAAAATGTATTAACCACTTCATTACTGGGCACTTAAACCCCCTTCGTGCCCAGACCAATTTTCAGCTTTCAACGCATTTTGAATGACAATTGCACGGTCATACAACACTGTACCCAAATTATATTTTTAGCATTTTTTCCCCACAAATAGAGCTTTCTTTTGGTGGTATTTGATCACCTCTGTGGTTTTTATTTTTTGCGCTATAAACAAAAAAAGACAGAAAATTTGGGAAAAAAAACACAATATTTTTTACTTTTTGTTATAATAATATCCCATTTTTTTTTAAAAAAAATAAAAATTTCCCTCGGTTTAGGCCGATACGTATTCTTCTACATATTTTTGTTAAAAAAAATCGCAATAAGCGTATATTGATTGGTTTGCTCAAAAGTTATAGCGCCTACAAAATAGGGGATAGATTTATGTTTTTTTTTTTTTTTTTTTTTTACTTGTAATGGCTGTGATTTGCGATTTTTTTGTCAGGCCTGCGATATTGCGGCGGACGTATCGGACACTTTTGACACAATTTTGTGACCATTCACATTTATACAGCGATCGGTGCTATAAAAATGCACTAATTACTGTATAAATGTGACTGGCAATGAAGGGGTTAAGGTGGTGAGGAAGGGGTTAAATGTATTCCCTCATTGTGTTCTTACTGTGTGGGGGGAGGGGACTGACTGGGGGAGGTGACCGATGCTGTGTCCCTATGTAAAGGGACACAGATCGGTCTCCTCTCTCCCTGACAGCACGTGGAGCTCTGTGTTTACACCCCATCATTACACACAGAGCTCCACGTCCTGCTGTTTCACCGACAATCGCGGGTGTCTGCCGGACATCGCGCCCGCCAGGCACTTCCATGGGCTCCCGAGCGATGCGCCGGGCACGTTGTTTCCCCGCTGCGCGCCCCCAGCGGCGCGCACGGGGAACAACAACAGGACATCCAGGGATGTCCACCCGGCACTTGAGAGCCACGCTGTGGACGTCTTTTGTCCATAGCGCGGATCCCAAGTGGTTAAATTGCAGAATACCGATCACTAGATGTGGTGGCTGCATTCGTTTTCCATTTTTGTTTATAGCGCAAAAAATAAAATATGCAGAGGTGATCAAATACCACCAAAAGAAATCTCTATTTGTGGGAAAAAAGGACGCCAATTTTGTTTGGGAGCCACGTCGCACCACCACGCAATTGTCAGTTAAAGCGACACGTGCCGAATCGCAAAAAGTTGCCCCAGTCATTTGGCAGCCAAATGCTTCCGGGGCTGAAGTGGTTAAAGCTGAACTCCAGCTATGATCTTTATTGCATATACTAGTAACAAATTTAGAATAAATGTTCATACTAAAATTCTCAGCGCATACGACGACCTCAATAATAAATAAATAAATAAATGTGTTTCAATTAGAGGTGCACCGAAATGGAGATTTCAGAACCGAAACGAAACCGAAATTAAAAAAAATGTCAGGCCGAAACCGAAAATGACTTTTCTTTTCTTTTTTTTAATAATTGTATGTTAAAACACCACCCCCACAATCACCTCCTGCCAGCTCCTGCCCCCACCACCCCCTGCCAGATCTTGCCGCCATCACCTCCTGCTCCTGCCATCTCTTGCCACCATCACCTCCTGCCAGCTCTTGCCGCCATCACCTCCTGCTCCCACCACCACCACCCCCTGCCAGCTCTTGCCGCCATCACCTCCTGCTCTCACCACCACCTCCTGCACCCACCACCCCCACCTCCTGCCACAATCGGCTCTTGCCACTATCACCTCCTGCCTCACCACCTCCTGCCACCATCACCTCACCCACCTCCTGCCATGGTGCCACCATTACCTTTTCCACCATCACCTCATGCCCCCACCACCTCCTGCCAGCATTACCTTCTTCCACCATCACCTCGCCCACCTCCTGCCACAGTGCCAGCATAACCTTCTTCCACCATCACCTCATGCCCCCACCACCATCACCTACTGCCACCACCAGCTTCTTTATTACCCTTAAAGCCAGGGCTGGACTGGGACAAAAAATTGTCCCTGGACTTCATCCAGACTGGCCCACTTTAACAGGTCTCTCCCACAGCGGCCGGACAACTCCCGCCCCCCCCCGCCCACGGCCAGCCAAGCCCCCTCTCCCCCTTCACTAGCCGTTTTACTTTATTAGAGTAGAACGGCTGGTACTGGTACTCTTATAGGCAGTACCAGTGGGGAAACTAGACATTATTTCACCCGGGGCAAAGAATCAGTTTGATGCCCCCCTTATGGGACAAGATTAGGCAGAAGTGAGAAACTCCCAGGCCGCTGTCACTGAAGCCGGCCCACTGAGCCATCGGCCCACCGGGAAACTCCCTGTAGTCCCAATGGCCAGTCCATCCCTGCTTAAAGCTGGACAGGGCTGTGCTGTGCTGGGCTCAGGGCTGTGCTGTGCTGGGCTGGGCTGTGCTGGACATGGCTGTGCTGTGCTGGACATAGCTGTGCTGTGCTGGGCTCAGGGCTGTGCTGTGCTGGGCTCAGGGCTGTGCTGTGCTGGGCTCAGGGCTGTGCTGGGCTCAGGGCTGTGCTGTGCTGGGCTGGGCTGTGCTGGACAGGACTGGGCTGTCACCGCTCCGTCCTCTGCCTATGGCAAGTGCACTGCACGAGCCAACGAGTGTCACTGCCAAAGTGTCCCTCCTGAGTCCTCCTGACTCGATCGGCTATTCAAAAATGGCGCCGGGTGGCGCCATTACGTAACTGCGCATTCGCCGCCCGGCCGAGCAGGTACAAGCTTTCCCGAGCCTGGCCTATCTAATCAGATGCTTCCAAAAAATACCCTGCCGCTGTAATTCAGGTGCCCGGCGCCTGAAAAGGGTCTGAGAACCTGAATAGGGGGTGTCAGCGCCGACCACAGATAGATTCATGTAATGCATGAATCTATCCATTGGGCATAGAGGGGGTGGCAGGAGAGAGGGGGCACCGCCACTGGTTAAGAATCCTTTACTGGCAATGACTGCCTGACTGCAATGCATGAATCTATCTATGGTGATAGACAGGCGGCAGAAGAGAGGGGGTGGCGCCCACGCGCCCTTTCTGGACGCACCGCCACTGCTTAAGGGGGTAAGCATGCAAATTAGTGCTCAGAGTTTTTGTGGGGGGAATTTTGCTGACACATAATGCCCATATGTAAATCTTTTGGGGGGGGGGGGTGGCATTTAAGCTGGGGGGATTTGGGGGGGAGGGACCACTTGTCCCCTGCCGGTGACAAGTGGTTTGTCTCATCTATGTAAACCGATACTTTCTGCTTGAGAGCTTGTGCTTTGGAATGACAACAGACTTGCTGGCTGGATCTCCAGATAAAAATAGAAGAAAGAAAGCCTAAAAAAAAAAAGAAAACGAATGCAGCCGTCACATTTAAGAATAGGTAAGCTGCAATGTAATAAATGTTTGCTTTTGGGTTTATTATCGCTTTGTAAAGAGATTTTTGGAATGTTGCTTTTATTCCCTTCTGGGCTCTCGGGCCGCATTGTTTGTGTGTTTTCTGGGGAAGAAAATCCGTTCTATAAAGCTGTTGAAGCAATTTACTTAATTAGGAGACACAACCATCACGTAGTCACTGAAGATTTATTGAGAAATGTCTCGGGTCCCGTGACATCCTTTTCCTAAAATTCTTTAGAAAGTTTGCAAATGATTTCACAGAAGAGAGAGAGAGAGAGAAAGAGAGAGAGAGAGAGAGAGACACAGAGAGAGAGAGAGAGAGAGAGAGAGAGAGAGAGCGAGAGAGCGGGAGAAAGAGAGAGAGACAGAGAGAGAGAGAGACAGAGAGAGAGAGAGAGAGAGAGGGGAAGAGAGAGAGAGGGGAAGAGAGAGAGACATAGAGAGAGATAGAGAGAGAGAGAGAGAGAGAGGGGAAGAGAGAGAGAGAAAGACAGAGATAGAGAGAGAGAGAAGGAGAGAGAGAGAGGGGTAGAGAGAGAGACAGAGAGATAGAGAGAGACAGAGAGAGAGACACAGAGAGAAAGAGAGAGAGAGAGACAGAGAGAGAGAGAGAGAGAGAGAGAGAGACAGAGAGAGAGACAGAGAAACAGACAGAGAGAGACAGACAGAGAGAGAGAGACAGACAGAGAGAGAGAGAGACAGAGAGAGAGAAAGAGAGAGAGAGAGAGACAGAGAGAGAGAGAGACAGAGAGAGAGAGACAGAGAGAGAGAGACAGAGAGAGAGAGAGAGACAGAGAGCGAGAGAGAGAGACAGAGAGAGAGAAAGAGAGAGACAAAAAAGAAAAGAAAGAGAGAGAGAAAAAAAATGTAATTTGAATTTGACAGAGAGAGAGAGACAGAGAGAGAGCGAGAGAGAGAGAAAGAGAGAGAGCGCGAGAGAGACAGAGAGAGAGAGAGAAAGAGAGCGACAGAGAGAGACAGAGAGCGAGAGAGAGAGAGAGACCGAGAGAGAGAGAAAGAGAGAGACAGGAGAAGAGGAGAAGAGGAGCCAATGGCGAAGATAGCTGCCCAATATGTGACAGCGTGTCACAGACTGAGAGGGACATGAGAGACTGAGAACTTTCACAGACTTATGTCCATTCCCCTTTATATTACCCCCCTTCCCCTTTTCCAATGCTAACATGTATTTGGTCCTGCCAATAAAGCTTATTTGAATTTGAATTTGAGACAGAGAGCGAGAGAGAGAGAGAGACAGAGAGAGACAGAGAGCGAGAGAGAAAGACAGAGATAGAGAGAGACAGAGAGAGACAGAGAGAGACAGAGAGAGAGAGACAGAGAGAGAGCGAGCGAGAGACAGAGAGCGAGAGAGAAAGACAGAGATAGAGAGAGACAGAGAGACAGAGAGAGAGAGACAGAGAGAGAGCGAGAGAGAGACAGAGAGAGACAGAGAGCGAGAGAGAAAGACAGAGATAGAGAGAGACAGAGAGAGACAGAGAGAGAGAGACAGAGAGAGAGCGAGCGAGAGACAGAGAGCGAGAGAGAAAGACAGAGATAGAGAGAGACAGAGAGACAGAGAGAGAGAGACAGAGAGAGAGCGAGAGAGAGACAGAGAGAGAGAAAGAGAGAGACAGAGAGAGAGGCGGCACAGAGCCGAGCCACCAAACCGCTGCCAAGTGTGCCCATTGTAACACGAATGAATGGGGGCCGCCTGCCAGCGTGGGATTCTGGAGCAGAAGATCAGACTTCCCATCACAGGTCCTCTAATTATAGATAAATCAGACATTGCCACTATCAAGGTTCATGCCGCGTACACACGATCATTTTTCGGCATGAAGAAAACGTTGTTTTTCAAAAACGTCATTTAAAATGATGGTGTGTGGGCTTCACATAATTTTTCAGGTTCTGAAAAACGACCAATTTTTTTTCCGAACATGCTGCATTTTTTAACGTCGTTTTAAACAATGTCGTTTTCTGGGTTGTAAAAAATGGTCGTGTGTGGGCTAAAACGACGTAAAAAAACTGCGCATGCTCAGAAGCAAGTTACCGTTCATAATGGAGTAAGCACATTCATCTCGCTGACAGACAGAAAAGCGCGAATCGTTTTTTACTAACACGGAATCAGCTAAAGCAGCCCAAAGGGTGGCGTCATCCACATGTAACTTCCCCTTTATAGTGCCGTTGTACGTGTTGTACGTCACCGCGCTTTGCTAGAGCATTTAAAAAAAAAACATGGTGTGTGGGCAACGCCGTTTTAATGATGAAATTGGGAAAACAACGTTTTTTCGACATGCTGAAAAATGATCGTGTGTACGCGGCATTACTCTAAAGGCCCCCTTCACATTGAGGCGTTTTTCATGCGGTACAGCGCTAAAAATAGCGCTGCTATACCGCATGAAAAATCATGCCCTGTAGTGTTCAATGTGAAAGCCCGAAGGCTTTCACATTGAAGCGGTGTGCTAGCAGGAGCGCTCCAAAAGTCCTGCTAGCCGCATCTTTACCGCGGTATAAGAGCGGGGTGTTCACCGCTCCTATACCGCGCCTTCCCATTGAAATCAATGGGAATGCGCGGTAATACCGCGGTATTAACCCTTTTTCGGCCGCTAGCGGGTGTTAAAACCTCACCGCTAGTGCCCGAATATCGCGGTAAATACGACGGTATAGCCGCGCTACAAATAGCGCGGCTATGCCACCCCGCGGCTGAACGCCTCAATGTGAAAGCAGCCTTAGACCCCTTTCACATTCGGGCGTTTTTCAGGTGCTTTAGCGTTAAAAAAAAACACGCTTTAAAACTGCCCGCCGACAAATGTGTGTTGTCGGATTATCCGATCATGTGTACACAAGTCCTTCGGATAAAACTCCAAAGTTCAAACGCGCCTGCTCAGAAGCAATGCTCACCATAACACAACAATAGCAGAAATTGCCCAAAGTGTGGCGCTAAAGAGCTGAAAAAACACGTTGTTTCGTGTTTGTTGACCGACAATCCTTTGCCATTTTTTTTTATGCAAGACACGTTCCTGGCCAACGCCCTTCGGACAAAAGTCCTACGCTTTGTCCGATGAAAATTCGATCGTGTGTACGAGGCTAAGGTGTGATAGAGCTGAAAGCTGAACATTTGCCTGGTCAGGAAGGGGGTAAAAGTGTCCGGTAAGTGGTTAACCACTTGCGGACCGCCGCATGTATATGTACGTCGGCAGAATGGCACATTGGCGTACCTGTACGTCCCTGCCTACTAGACGTGGGTCGGGGGTCCGATCAGGACCACCCCGGTACATGCGGCGGTCGGAAACCCGCGGGGAGCGATCCGGGAGGACGGCGCGGCTTTCTAGTTTCTAGCCGCCCCCCTCGCGATCGCTCCCCAGAGCTGAAGAACGGGGAGAGCCGTATGTAAACACGACTTCCCCGTGCTTCACTGTGGCAGCTGCATCGATCGTGTGATCCCTTTTATAGGGAGACTCGATCGATGACGTCACTCCTACAGCCACACCCCCCTACAGTTGTAAACACACACTAGGTGAACCCTAACTCCTACAGCGCCCCCTGTGGTTAACTCCCAAACTGCAACTGTCATTTTCACAATAAAGAATGCAATTTAAATGCATTTTTTGCTGTGAAAATGACAATGGTCCCAAAAATGTGTCAAAATTGTCCGAAGTGTTCGCCATAATGTCGCAGTCACGAAAAAAAACGCTGATCGCCGCCATTAGTAGTAAAAAAAAAAAAAACTATCCCCTATTTTGTAAACGCTATAAATTTTGCGCAAACCAATTTTTTTTACCAAAAATATGTAGAAGAATACGTATCGGCCTAAACTGAGGAAAAATTTTTTTTTTATATATATTTTTGGGGGATATTTATTATAGCAAAAACTTAAAAATATTGCATTTTTTTCAAAATTGTCGCTCTATTTTTGTTTATAGCGGAAAAAATAAAAACCGCAGAGGTGATCAAATACCACCAAAAGAAAGCTCTATTTGTGGGGAAAAAAAGGGCGGCAATTTTGTTTGGGAGCCACGTCGCACGACCGCGCAATTGTCTGTTAAAGCGACGCAGTGCCGAATTGTAAAAACCCCTTGGGTCATTTAGCTGCATATTGGTCCGGTCCTTAAGTTGTTAAGGACACGCTGTAAAATATTTAGTAAAATAGCGTGACTTCAGTCCCCCCCCCTCAGTATATGTGACCAGAAGGTACTTACTCGTCCTCTTCTAAGTAGCAGTAAATTTCCATGATTTCATTATCGGTACGTTCTCCTCCATCGTCCAGCGCTATGGATTATGTCTCACGCTCTATGAATAAATAATGACTCTTTCAGTCCTTGGCCACTACTTTTCATTACCAAGCAATCTATTTCCACCCATAGGTAAGCAGTTTTACCAAAAATCCAAAGCTCGCTAAAAATGTCACAAGTACTTTTACAGAAGGAAAGTATAAAATACTGTATATACCCGAGTATCAGCCGACCCGAATATAAGCCGAGGCACCTAATTTTACCACAAAAAAATGGGAAAACGTATTGACTCGAGTATAAGCCTAGGGTGTACATCTGCATGCCTCACTGTGCCCATGCCTCACTGTGCCCATGCCTCACTGTGCCCATGTCTCACTGTGCCCATGCTTCACTGTGCCCATGCCTCACTGTGCCGTTGCCTCACTGTGCCCATGCCTCACTGTGTTCATGCCTCACTGTGCCCATGCCTCACTGTGCCCATGCCTCACTGTGTCCATGCCTCACTGTGCCCATGCCTCACTGTGCCCATGCTTCACTGTGCCCATGCCTCACTGTGCCCATTTCTCACTGTGCCCATGCCTCACTGTGCCCATGCCTCATTGTGCCCATGAATAGACTGACGTTTAACATGGGAGCAGGCCTGTCGCTACAGGACAGGCAAAACAAACAATTGCTCGGGGCCCCGAGCTGGCCTGGGGCCCCCAACCTCACTGTGTCCATGCCTCACTGTGTTCATGTCTCACTGTGTCCATGTCTCACTGTGTCCATGTCTCACTGTGCCCATGCCTCACTGTGCCCATGCCTCACTGTGCCTCACTGTGTTCATGCCTCACTGTGTTCATGCCTCACTGTGCCCATGTCTCACTGTGCCCATGTCTCACTATGCCCATTTCTCACTGTGCCCATTTCTCACTGTGTTCATGCCTCACTGTGTTCATGTCTCACTGTGCCCATGCCTCACTGTGCCCATGCCTCACTATGCCCATGCCTCACTATGTCCATGCCTCACCGTGCCCATGCCTTACCATGCCCGTGCCTCACTGTGCCCATGCCTCACTGTGCCCATGCCTCACTGTGCCCATGCCTCACTGTGCCCATGCCTCACTGTGCTCATGACTAAATTGACGTTTAACATGGGAGCAGGCCTGTCGCTACAGGACAGGCAAAACAAACAATTGCTTGGGGCCCCGAGCTGGCCTGGGGCCCCCAACTTCCCCTTCCCAGGCTGTAGCGTGGCCGGGCTCCTCTTTCTTCCTCCTGGAGTCCTGTCAGTCCGGCTGGGTACCGCACGTGGTACAGGAGATTCAATTTCCTGTTCCCGGCCGGACTTACAGGAAGTGCCAACTGAGTGCTCACTTCCTTTCAATACGGCCGGGAACACTGAATCTCCTGTACCACGCAGTACCCAACTCGGGTACTATCTGATAGGGGACTGGGGACCCATTATGATAGAACACCGGACTGACAGGAGGAAGAGGAGCTCGGCCACACTACAGCGGCAGCCTACAGGGAAGAAGGGGAGGTGAGGATAGAAAAAAATAGGGACTAGGGAGGGGGAAGAGTAAAAACATGGGTGTAAAAAATTTGTGTAGCGCTAACGTAGGCTTTGTGTGCGGGGGGGGGGTGTTTGGGGGCCCCCATTTTGCTTGGGGCCCCCAAATACCTTCAAACGGCCCTGCATGGGAGTCTATGGAAGGGGTGCCCGGCTTTGAAAAATCGGTGCTCCCAAGTCATAGGTCCCCCAGACAACAAACTGTGCACACCTGTAGAGGAGAAATGGGGCTACATGTGTGCCAAGTTCCAGGTCCAGGCCAACCTACGACCGGCCGGTACCGGGTCCCCAAAGGGAAAAGGGAGGAGCCGCTCCAGGTGGGAACCCAGATGAATATCCCCCAGTTGCAGACAACTCAGGTGCAGGCAATGCACTTAGCAAAGCAGGAACAAAAAATGTCTCTGGACAGCCGCACTCTGAACAAATTGTAGCCTTTTATTGAAAGAAGGACAGCACTACAAGTCACAGCAAAATAAAACCTGACTGCTGACGCGTTTCGCACTGAAACTAGTGCTTAGTCATAGCTGATGCTATGAGTAAGCCCTAGTTTCAGTGCGAAACGCGTCAGCAGTCAGGTTTTATTTTGCTGTGACTTGTAGTGCTGTCCTTCTTTCAATAAAAGGCTACAATTTGTTCAGAGTGCGGCCGTTCAGAGACAATCTTTGTTCCTACCGGGTCCCCAAAGTCACCAGGGAAATTATCGTTTAACATGGGAGTCTATGGAAGGGGTGCCCGGCTTTGAAAAATCGGTGCTCCCCGGGTCATAGGTCCCCCAGACAACAAACTGTGCACACTTGTAGAGGAGAAATGGGGTTATATGTGTGACAAGTTCCGGGTCCAGGCCGACCTACGACCGGCTGGTACCGAGTTCCCAAAGTCACCAGAGAAATTACCGTTTAACATTGGAGTCTATGGAAGGGGTGCCTGGCTTTGAAAATGAGGTGCTCCCAGAGTCATAGGCAGGGCTGGACTGGGACAGAAATTTGGCCCTGGACTTCATCCAGACTGGCCCACTTTGACAGGTCTCTCTCATGGCGGCCGGACAACTCCCACACCCCCCACCCCCCCGGCCACCCAAGCCCCCTCTCCCCCTTCACTAGCCGTTCTACTTTATTAGAGTAGAACGGCTGGTACTGGTACTCTTATAGGCAATACCAGTGGGAAAGCTAGACATTAATTCACCCGGGGCAAAGAATCAGTTCGGTGCCCCCCTTATGGAACAAGATTAGGCAGAAGTGAGAAACTCCCAGGCCATAGCTGTTGAGTTACCTCCCCCCATGCTCCTCTGTCGTCCCCCCTGCTCCTCTGGTCCTCCCCCCAGGGCCGGATTTGCTCTCCCTGCCGCCCCAAGGCCAGGTTCCGCAATGCACCCCCTCCCCGCCAACCAAACTACCCCCAATTCAACAGAGAATGGCAACCGGATGGCGGCACGGTTAGTTCAAATATTTTTTGTTTCTTTTTTTTTTTTTACTTTTTAATCACTTTTTTATTTATTTGTATTTGTAGCTTGTCATTTACTCTTTCTTATTATTGTATAATTTTCTTATTATTTTTAATATTATTTTTCTTATTCTTTACTTTTTAATTACTTTTTTATTTTATTCATTTAATTATTATTTCTTAGTATTTCCCCCCACACTACATTTAGTCCTGCTAGAAAGCAACTTACCACCATTAACTGTATGTTCCGGGCGTCGGGGGACTCCATGCTGCTGCCGCCCCTTGGCACCCTGCCGCCCCCGAGGCCTGGCCTTGGCGGCCTTGTGGGAAATCCGGGCCTGCCTCCCCCTGCTTCTTTGTTCCCCCCAGGTGAGCGCTGCGGGGAGGGAGAGACAGAGGAGCTGTCACTGAAGCCGGCCCACTGAGCCATCGGCCCACCGGGAAACTCCCTGTAGTCCCAATGGCCAGTCCATCCCTGGTCATGGGTCCCCCAGACAACAAACTTTGCACACTTGTAGAGGAAGAGTGGGGCCACATGTGTGCCAAGTACATGTGTACCGGCCGGTACCGGGTCCCCAAAGTCCGGAAGATCAGGTGCAAAAAGGTGACTCGAGTATAAGCCGAGGGGGGCATTTTCAGCACAAAAAAATGTGCTGAAAAACTCGGCTTCTACACGAGTATATACGGTAATCTCTTAACCACTTAAGGACCGCCTCCTGCACATATACGTCGGCAGAATGGCACGGCTGGGCACATGTACGTATATATACGTCCTGTACTTGTACCCAGCCGTGGGTCGCAGGCACGCGCCCGCGGCGCGCTCCCGCGACCCGGTCCGAAGCTCCGGGACCGGGACCGCGGGTCCCGCGGACCCGATCACCGCTCGAGTGCGGCGATCGGTCCCCGGAGCTGAAGAACGGGGAGAGCCGTGTGTAAACACGGCTTTCCCGTGCTTCACTGTGGCGGCGTATCGACACTAACACAGTGAACCCTAACTCCTTCAGCGCCCCCTGTGGTTAACTCCCAAACTGCAACTGTCATTTTCACAATAAAGAATGCAATTTAAATGCATTTTTTGCTGTGAAAATGACAATGGTCCCAAAAATGTGTCAAAATTGTCCGAAGTGTCCGCCATAATGTCGCAGTCACGAAAAAAATCGCTGATCGCCGCCATTAGTAGTAAAAAATAAATAAATAAATAAATAAATGCAATAAAACTATCCCCTATTTTGTAAACGCTATAAATTTTGCGCAAACCAACCGATAAACTATTATTGCGATTTTTTTTACCAAAAATAGGTAGAAGAATACGTATCGGCCTAAACTGAGGAAAAAAAAAAATATTATATATGTTTTTGGGGGATATTTATTATAGCAAAAACTTAAAAATATTGCATTTTTTTCAAAATTGTCGCTCTATTTTTGTTTATAGCGCAAAAAATAAAAACCGCCGAGGTGATCAAATACCACCAAAAGAAAGCTCTATTTGTGGGGAAAAAAGGACGCCAATTTTGTTTGGGAGCCACGTCGCACGACCGCGCAATTGTCTGTTAAAGCGACGCAGTCCCGAACTGTAAAAACACCTTTGGTCTTTAGCCAGCATATTGGTCCGGGGCTTAAGTGGTTAACCATCTCAGCAATCCATTTGCAGACTCTGCACAGAGTTGTCACTTCTCTCCCGGCCACGAGAAAAGATCTTCAGCCCAACGTTCCTTTTATCATAACGATCATCTTGTTTCCACTTGTCATTGTCAGGCAGTTTTATTGGATACAACAAAAAGGAAATACGCTGAGAAATAAAAACTACGATTAGCGGCTGGCTGCGTTTTTTAATACTTACTTGTTATACCATAATCAAGATGAACGCACTTTGGCCCAGATTCTCGTAGATGGGAGTAAAACTGCGGCGGCGTAACGTATGTCATTTACGTTACGCCGCCGCAAGTTTTACAGGCAAGTGCTTTATTCACAAAGAACTTGCCTGTAAAGTTGCGGCACAAGCCCGCCTAATTCAAATTAGCCGGGTAGGGGGCGTGGAGCATTTAAATTAGGCGCGTTCCCGCGCCGAACGTAATGCGCATGCGCCGACCCAAAAATTTCCCGACGTGCATTGCGCTAAATGACATCATTGGTTTCGACTTGAACGTAAATGGCGTCCAGCCCCATTCACGGACGACTTGCGCAAACGACGTAAGTTTTTAAATTTCGCCGCGGGAACGACGGCCATACTTAACATTGGTTGCCCCTCATATAGCAGGGGCAACTTTACGCGTCGCAAATCTAACGTAAACGTCGTAACTTCACTGCGTCGACCGTGCGTACGTTCAGGAATTCGCGTATTTTGCTAATTTACATACTCGACGGGGAAAACGACGGAGGCGACACCTAGCGGCGAAAAAAAAATTGCATTTAAGATCCGACAGCGTAAGAGCCTTACGCATGTCGGATCTAATGGATATCTATGCGTAACTGATTAAGAATCAGTCGCATAGATACGACGGCCCAGATTAGGATTTACGACGGCGTACATTGCGTTGCGCCGTCGTAAGCCCTTTGAGAATCTGGGCCTTTTTTTTTTTCTAACCACTATCTGCCCATGACAATTCCGACAACGTCGCACATACATGCAGGTTTTTTCAGCAGGAACGTGGGGGGCACCTCCAGCACTAAATGTATGTAAGGGGTGTGGGGTGTGCTGGAGCCGGATCTATTGATGCTGGTTGCAGGGCGATTTATTGTCACTGGTGGGGACCTGTTTTTGTGTGAGGGTCTATTGTTGCTGTTTGGGTATCTATTGTTGCTGGGGGGGGGTCTTATGTTGCTAATAGGAATCTACTATAGAGGAGCGAGGTCGATTGTTGCTATATGCTGGAGGGTCTATTGATGATGGCTGCTGGGAGACCTGTTGTTGCTGTGGTGAGGTCTATTGTTGCTGAAGTAGGGTCCTATTTCTGCTGGGGTGGGGTCCATTGTTGCTGGGGGTGGTATTTTGTTGTGGCTGGTCTATTGTTGTTTGGGGGACCTTTTTTTTTGCTGGGGGGGGGGACCTATTATTGCTAGGGGAAGCTATTGTTGTGTTACAAATCTATTGTTGCATAGGGTGGTATTTTGTTGTGGGTGGTCCATTGTTGCTGTGTGTGTGGGGGGGGGGGGGGGTCTATTGTTGTGTGGGGGAACTATTGTTTGCTGGGGTGGGGTCTATTGTTGCAGGAGTGGGTTCTATTATTGCTGGGGTGGGGTCCATTGTTACTAGGGGTGTCTATTGTTGTGTGAGGAATCTATTGTTGCTGTGGTGGGGACTCGGGTAATCACAGATCCGATCACATATCTGAGTAACCCTCACCACGTGATCAACTGTCAGCCAATGACAGCTGATCATCACGTGATGTAAACAAAAGCTCAGTAATCGTTTTTTTTCTCCTCACACTAACAGCATAAGGAGAAAAAAAAGCAGATCACCAGCTTTTGTGCATGTACATGTACTTCTCTGTTCCCCCTTCCTCTCCTCCTCCGCTCCTTCTCCGGTCACCCTTCATGTCCTCCTCCGCTCCTTCTTCAGTCCCTCTCTGTGTCCTCCTCCGCTCCTTCTCAACTCTATGTACTTCTCCGTTCCCCCTTCGTGTCCTCCTCCGCTCCTTCTCCGGTCCCCCTCCTTGTACTTCTCCGATCCCCCTCCGTGTCCTCCTCCGCTCCTTCTCCACCATATGTACTTCTCCGTTCCCCCTTTATGTCCTCCTACGCTCCTTCTCTGGTCCCTCTCCATGTACTTCTCTGTTCCCCCTTCATTTCCTCCTCCGCTCCTTCTTCGGTCTCCCTCCTTGTACTTCTCCGTTTCCCCTTTCGTGTCCTCCTCCGCTCCTTCTCCACTCCCCCTCCATGTACTTCTCCGTTCCCCCTTTCGTGTCCTCCTCCGCGCCTTCTCCACTCCCCCTCCATGTACTTCTCCGTTCCCCCTTTCGTGTCCTCCTCTGCTCCTTCTCCACTCCCCCTCCATGTACTTCTCCATTCCTCTGTTGCATCCTCCTCTGCTCCTTCTCCACTCCCCCTCCATGTACTTCTCCATTCCTCTGTTGCATCCTCCTCCGCTCCTTCTCCACTCCCCCTCCATGTACTTCTCTGTTCCCCCTTCATTTCCTTCTCCGCTCCTTCTTCGGTCCCCCTCCTTGTACTTCTCCGGTCCCCCTTTCGTGTCCTCCTCCGCTCCTTCTCCATTCCAACCTCCATGTACTTCTCCATTCCTCCGTTGTGTCCTCCTCCACTCCTTCTCCAGTCCCCCTCCATGTACTTCTCTGTTCCCCCTTCATTTCCTCCTCCGCTCCATCTTCGGTCCCCCTCCTTGTACTTCTCTGTTCCCCCCTTCATTTCCTCCTCCGCTCCTTCTCCACTCCCCCTCCATGTACTTCTCCGTTCCTCCGTTGTGTCCTCCTCCACTCCTTCTCCACTCCCCCTCCATGTACTTCTCCGTTCCTCCGTTGTGTCCTCCTCCATGTACTTCTCCGTTGTGTCCTCCTCCACTCCTTCTCCGGCCCCCCTCCATGTACTTCTCTGTTCCCCCTTCATTTCCTCCTCCGCTCCTTCTTAGGTCCCCCTCCTTGTACTTCTCCGTTCCCCTTTTCGTGTTCTCCTCCGCTCCCCCTCCATGTACTTCTCTGTTCCCCCTTCATTTCCTCCTCCGCTCCTTCTTCGGTCCCCCTCCTTGTACTTCTCTGTTCCCCCCTTCATTTCCTCCTCCGCTCCATCTTCGGTCCCCCCCCTTGTACTTCTCTGTTCCCCCCTTCATTTCCTCCTCCGCTCCTTCTCCACTCCCCCTCCATGTACTTCTCCGTTCCTCCGTTGTGTCCTCCTCCACTCCTTCTCCACTCCCCCTCCATGTACTTCTCCGTTCCTCCGTTGTGTCCTCCTCCACTCCCCCTCCATGTACTTCTCCGTTCCTCCGTTGTGTCCTCCTCCACTCCTTCTCCACTCCCCCTCCATGTACTTCTCCGTTCCTCCGTTGTGTCCTCCTCCACTCCCCCTCCATGTACTTCTCCGTTCCTCCGTTGTGTCCTCCTCCACTCCTTCTCCACTCCCCCTCCATGTACTTCTCCGTTGTGTCCTCCTCCACTCCCCCTCCATGTACTTCTCCGTTCCGTCCTCCTCCACTCCCCCTCCATGTACTTCTCCGTTCCTCCGTTGTGTCCTCCTCCACTCCCCCTCCATGTACTTCTCCGTTCCTCCGTTGTGTCCTCCTCCACTCCCCCTCCATGTACTTCTCCGTTCCTCTGTTGTGTCCTCCTCCACTCCCCCTCCATGTACTTCTCCGTTCCTCTGTTGTGTCCTCCTCCACTCCCCCTCCATGTACTTCTCCGTTCCTCCGTTGTGTCCTCCTCAATCAATACCAATCAATATACGCTTATTGCGATTTTTTTTTAACCAAAAATATGTAGAAGAATACGTATCGGCCTAAACTGAGGAAAAGATTGGGATATTTATTATAGCAAAAAGTGCAAAATATTGCTTTTTTTCAAAATTGACGCTCTTTTTGGGCCATATTCTCAAAGAATTACGCCGGCGTATCAGCAGATACGCCGGCGTAAGTCCGATTCTAAGGCCGTCCTATGTTTAAGTGTATTCTCAAACTGAGATACACTTAAACATGCCTAAGATACGACAGCCAGCGCTGTTGTATCTTAGGCTGCAATATCTACGCTGACCGCTAGGTGGCGTTTCCTTTGTGGTCAGCGTAGAATATGCAAATGACTAGTTACGCCGATTCACGAACGTACGCTTGCCCGTCGTAGTGTTTTTACGTCGTTTCCGTAAGCGATACGCGGCGTAAAGATAAACATGCCCCCTAGGTGGCGTACTCAATGTTAAGTATGGCCGTCGTTCCCGCGTCGCAATTTGAAAATTTAACGCCGTTTGCGTAAGTCGTCTGTGAATGGCGCTGGACGCCATTTACGTTACCGTCAAAACAAATGACGTCCGTGCGACGTCATTTAGCGCAATGCACGTCGGGTAATTTACCCGACGGAGCATGCGCAGTACGATCGGCGCTGGAGCGCGCCTAATTTAAAGGATCTACGCCCCCTACCAGGATCATTTGAATTAGGAGTGCTTCCGCGGGTGGACTTTACGCTACGCCGCCGCAAGTTTACAGGTAAGTGGTTTGGGAATCAGGCACTTGCCCGTTAAACTTGCGGCGGAGTAACGTAAACGAGATACGTTACGCCGCCGGATATCTTTGAGAATATGGCCCTTTGTGTTTATGGCAAAATGGAGACCGTGCAACAGTCAAAGCGACGCAGTGCTGTATCGCAAAAAAATGGCCTAAAAAACACAACTTTCACCACATGAGGTTATCGTTAACCATTTAAAGCGGAGGTCTGGTAAAAAAAAATAAAAAAAATAAAGTCAGCAGCTAGGGTTGTCCCGATACCACTTTTTTAGGACCGAGTACAAGTACCGATACTTTTTTTCAAGTAGTCGCCGATACCGAATACCGATACTTTTTTTAAATGTGTCCCCAAATGCAGCCATGTCCCCCACATATGCAGCCATGTCCCCCACATATGCAGCCATGTCCCCCACATATGCAGCCATGTCCCCCTAGCCATGTCCCCCACATATGCAGCCATGTCCCTCACATATGCAGCCATGTCCCTCTAGCCATGTCCCCCACATATGCAGCCATGTCCCTCTAGCCATGTCCCCCACATATGCAGCCATGTCCCTCTAGCCATGTCCCTCACATATGCAGCCATGTCCCTCTAGCCATGTCCCTCACATATGCAGCCATGTCCCTCACATATGCAGCCATGTCCCTCTAGCCATGTCCCTCACATATGCAGCCATGTCCCTCTAGCCATGTCCCTCACATATGCAGCCATGTCCCTCTAGCCATGTCCCTCACATATGCAGCCATGTCCCTCTAGCCATGTCCCTCACATATGCAGCCATGTCCCTCTAGCCATGTCCCTCTGGCAGCAATGTCCCTCTGGCAGCAATGTCCCTCTAGCAGCAATGTCCCCCATACCTTTGCCGCTGCCGCCGCATGGAGAAAATCACAGCATTCATTTGAATAGCTGTTTTGCCCGCGCGTATAGACACTCCCCCTTGCTCGGGATTGGACAGATCGCGATCACCCATCCAATCCCGGGCAAGGGGGAGTGTCTATACACGCGGGAACACTACAGCTATTAAAATGAAAGCTGTGATGTTCCCGCACAGCGTTTAACCCATGCGGCGGCTTTTGATGCGGCGGTGCGATGCGGCGGCAGCGGCGGGGGGGGGGGAAGTATTCTATTTAGGTATCGGGGGTATTTGCGCGAGTACGAGTACTCCCGCAAATACTCGGTATCGGTCCCGATACCGATACTGGTATCGGGACAACCCTATCAGCAGCTACTGTAGCTCTATTTGTGTGAAAATAATATCATGTGGGTACAGTGTAGCATGACCGCGCAATTGTCATTCAACGCGCGACCGCATTGAAAGCTGAAAGTCGGCCTGGGCAGGAAGGGGGATAAAAGTGCCCGGTAGGCAAGGAGGTTGAACTTTAATTGAATCAAATTTTTATGATGTTGATTCGCTCCAACATTAGATGCCCCCGGGCACCTAAAACGATGGAGACGGCTCGTTGTCACCCTCAGCTTCCTATCGGCCTCTTTGGCGGCGTAGCCAGGCGCTTTTTTCTTTCTCTATGCGGTAATAATAATTCTCGCAACACGGAATTCTTCAGCTGTTTGAAGCGCGGCCTCTTTCCTGCCAGCACCTGGTTAAGACTTTTAGCAGCTGTTCCTTTTTTTTTTCTCTTTGATTTCCAAGAAGAACATTCCTTAGACCTGGAAAGGAACCAGCGGCCCCGGCGTGGACCAAAGAACCTTCGGCCAAGAACACGAGCAGAAAGTGGCTTGTCTGTGCGACTTCCTCCACCTCCCAACTGTAATCTCAGCATGTTACAAAGAGCCGCTGCCGTGTTCTAAAAAACCACAGGGTTTCCCCATCACACTGCGAGTCACAGGAACACAACGAGCGTCTCATTCACCGCCGGCTCACCGTACAGAGAGGAGGCTGAAGGATGTCTCCTATGGAAAGGTAAGTCAATATTCATTAGTATCTACCGTATTTATCGCGGTATAACGCGCTCCCGCGTATACCGCGCACCCCTAAAGTTGCCCCGAATCCTGTGGAAAAAAAGTTTTTTTTGTACTTACAGTTTTGGTGTCTTGCGCGGCGTCCATCGGCGGCCTCGTCTTGTCCGGCGTCCGTCTGCGGCTTCGGGTGTCCTCTTCGTTGGGTCCGGCGTGCTTCTGCGGCTTCGGGTGTCCTCTTCGTCGGGTCCGGCGTCCTTCTGCAGCTTCGGGTGTTCTCTTCGTCGGGTCCGGCGTCCGTCTGCGGCTTCGGGTGTCCTCTTCGTCGGGTCCGGCGTCCTTCTGCGGCTTCGGGTGTCCTCTCCGTCGGGTCCGGCGTCCGTCTGCGGCTTCGGGTGTCCTCTTCGTTGGGTCCGGCGTGCTTCTGCGGCTTCGGGTGTCCTCTTCGTCGGGTCCGGCGTCCTTCTGCAGCTTCGGGTGTTCTCTTCGTCGGGTCCGGCGTCCGTCTGCGGCTTCGGGTGTCCTCTTCGTCGGGTCCGGCGTGCTTCTGCGGCTTTGGGTGTCCTCTTCGTCGGGTCCGGCGTCCGTCTGCGGCTTCGGGTGTCCTCTCCGTCGGGTCCGGCGTCCTTCTGCGGCTTCGGGTGTCCTCTTCGTCGGGTCCGGCGTCCTTCTGCGGCTTCGGGTGTCCTCTTCGTCGGGTCCGGCGTCCTTCTGCGGCTTCGGGTGTCCTCTTCGTCGGGTCCGGTGTCCTTCTGCGGCTTCGGGTGTCCTCTTCGTTGGGTCCGGCGTGCTTCTGCGGCTTCGGGTGTCCTCTTCGTCGGGTCCGGCGTCCGTCTGCGGCTTCGGGTGTCCTCTTCGTCGGGTCCAGCGTCCTTCTGTGGCGTCCTCCCCTCTCGTTTCCCGCGCCTAGTTTGAATACTGCGCCGACATATACAGAGCGCAGTACACTCGTGTATTGTCGGGCAGGATCGGCAACTCTCACGCTGACGTCCTGTACGCTCAGGACGTGAGCGCGGAAGGAGCCCAGACTGCCCGACTATTCAAACTCGGCGCGGGAAAGCGGGTATCGGCGTATACCGCGCACCCACGATTTTGCCCTGATTTTCAGGGCAAAAAAGTGCGTGGTATACGCGGATAAATACGGTAATTGCGAATGTCTTCGGCGGCATCGCTGCGATTATCCTTGCGATTTCCCCGTAAAGAATTATCCACATTGGTTTCCACTAAAGACTTCTCATTTCGCGGCTTTCTGAGAAGTTTGTGTGCGTTGTGAAGAGCGTTGTGAAGAGCGTTGTGAAGAGCGCTGTGAAGAGCGTTGTGAAGAGCGTTGTGAAGAGCGCTGTGAAGAGCGTTGTGAAGAGCGTTGTGAAGAGTGTGGAGGCAGAAGGACTTGGCGTGTCCTCTTCAGGATTAACCACTTCCATACCGGGGGGCACTTATGCACCTTCCTCCCCAGGCCAATTTTCAGCTTTCAGTGCTGTCGCACTTTGAATGGCAATTGCGCGGTCATGCTACACTGTACCCAAACAAAATTGGCGTCCTTTTTTCCCCACAAATAGAGCGTTCTTTTGGTGGTATTTGATCACCTCTGCAAATTTTTTTTTTTGCGCAACAACTAAAAAAAGACTGAAAATTTTGAAAAAAAAATACGTTTTTATTTTTTTCTGTTAATTTTTTTGTAAATAAGTACGTTTTCTCTTTCAATTACGGGCACTGATATGGCGGCACTGATGGGCACCGATGAGATGGCACTGATGGACATCGATGAGGTAGTACTGATGGGCACAGATGAGGTGGCACTGATTGGCGGCGCTGGTATGCGGCACTGATGGGCACTCATAGGCGGCACTGATGGGCACACATTTTCGATTCCGAATCGAAAACCCGCGGACGAAATTCGATCGGAATTCGAATTTTTTTTTTAATTCCGATCGAATTTCGTCCGCGGGTTTTCGATTTGGAATTCCAATTTTTTTTTTTTTCGAATTCCGATCGAATTTCGAAATTATATTCGAAAAGAGACTATTTGTTGTCGAATCCGGTCGAAATACTTTCGAATTCGACCGGATTTTTCGAAAATTTGGTCGAAAACGAACGAATTCCGAAAACGGTCGAAATATTTCCGAATTCGACCGGATTTTTCGAAATTCGGTCGAAAACGAACGAGTTCCCGAAAACGAATTTAACACATGTAACGAACCTAACTTAACGAAATTAATTAAATAACGAATTAAAACGAAACAAAATTTTCCCTTTTGCACATGCCTAATGGGCGGCACTGGGCACTCATAGGCGGCACAGATGGGCACTCATGGGCGGCACTGATGGATACTTATGGGTGGCACAGATGGGCACTGATAGGTGGGCACTGGGCATGGATGGGCACTGTGGGGTGGCACTGATGGACACTGTGGGGTGGCACTGATGGACACTGTGGGACAGCACTGATGTATCCATGTTGCCAGTCAGTGCCCATTTGTGGGCACTGATTGACATCTTTTTTATTTTTTACTGCCTTTTTTTTTTTTTCACTGACTTTTTTTTTTGGCCCCCTTTTTTTTTTTTGCCCTTCCCTGGTGGTCCAGTGTAGCGATCCGAGGGGGGGGGGGGGCTAGTCTAATAAACAATCAGCGCGAATCCCCCCTGTCCGGAGAGCCGCCGATCGGCTCTCCTCTACTCGCGTCTGTCAGACGCGAGTGAGGAAGAGCCATCAACGGCTCTTCCTGTTTACTTCGTGATCAGCCGTGATTGGACACGGCTGATCACGTGGTAAAGAGCCTCCACCCCGCCTTGACACCCCGCCTCACTGATCGCCGCGCTGCGCGCCCCCACGGGCGCTCGCGGCATGAAGTCCTGCAGGACGTCCAGTCAGGATTTCAGAACCACTTCCCGGACGTCAATCCCCTATGGACCGGGCGGGAAGTGGTTAAAGATCACATGATTGAGTGGCCTTCACCCGGCAAGGACGCAGCCGTGGCTAGTATGTGGCCACCATCGGCTCGCCATATCTGGAGAACAGTCTGGAGTTTCTTTGCCACGGTCACTGTTTTCCATGGAGAGTCCTAGGTTTTCGAAGTTTTGTTCATTGACAAAACTTTTTTTGGTACTGATAAAGTGCAGGGCTATCTTAATGCAAGGGCACTGCCCAGGGGCCCCAGGTACATGGGGAGCCCCCACAATAATCTTGCATTACATCATGCATGTTAACTGTCCCGGATTTGATGGGACAGTCACGCTTTTTACTAAACGGTCCCGAGTCGTGTCCCAGAACCAATACTATGCCCTCCTGACCCCCCATGTACTGTGCCCTTCTGCATTCCCCCATGTACTGTGCCCTTCTGCATTCCCCGTGTACTGTGCCCCCCCGGAAGCATCCCAGAACCTATACTATGCCCCCCTGACCCCCCCCACCCATGTAGTGTGCCCTTCTGCATTCCACTGTGTAATGTACCCTTCTGCAATCCCCCTGTACTGTGCCCTTCTGCATTCCTGTGTACTGTGCCCTTCTAAATTCCCCTGTGTACTGTGCCCTTCTGCAATCCCCCCTGTACTGTGCCCTTCTGCATTCCCCTGTGTACTGTGCCCTTCTGCATTCCCCTGTGTACTGTGCCCTTCTGCATTCCCCTGTGTACTGTGCCCTTCTGCATTCCCCTGTGTAGTGTGCCCTTCTAAATTCCCCTGTGTATTGTGCCCTTCTGCACTCCCCCTGTACTGTACCCTTCTGCAATCCCTCCTGTACTGTGCCCCCCTGCTGTGCTCTTCTGCACTCCCCCTGTACTGTGCCCTTCTGCATTCCCCCCTGTACTGTGCCCTTCTGCATTCCTTCGTGTACTGTGCCCTTCTGCATTCCCCCTGTACTGTGCCCTTCTGCACTCCCCCTGTACTGTGCCCTTCTGCATTCCCCCCTGTACTGTGCTCATCTGCATTCCTTTTTGTACTGTGCCCTTCTGCATTCCCCCCTGTACTGTGCCCTTCTGCATTCCCCCTTGTACTATGCCCTTCTGCATTTCCCCCTGTACTGTGCCCTTCTGCATTTCCCCTGTACTGTGCCCTTCTGCACTCCCCCTGTACTGTGCCCTTCTGCATTCCCCCCAGTACTGTGCTCTTCTGCATTCCCCCTGTACTGTGCCCTTCTGCACTCCTCCTGTACTGTGCCCTTCTGCATTTCCCCTGTACTGTGCCCTTCTGCACTCCCCCTGTACTGTGCCCTTCTGCATTCCCCCCAGTACTGTGCTCTTCTGCATTCCCCCATGTACTGTGCCCTTCTGCATTCCCTGTGTACTGTGCCCTTCTGCACTCCCCCTGTACTGTGCCCTTCTGCATTCCCCCCTGTACTGTGCTCTTCTGCATTCCTTTGTGTACTGTGCCCTTCTGCATTCCCCCTGTACTGTGCCCTTCTGCACTCCCCCTGTACTGTGCCCTTCTGCATTCCCCCCTGTACTGTGCTCATCTGCATTCCCCCCTGTACTGTGCCCTTCTGCATTCCCCCCTGTACTGTGCCCTTCTGCATTCCCCCCAGTACTGTGCCCTTCTGCACTCCCCCTGTACTGTGCCCTTCTGCATTCCCCCTGTACTGTGCCCTTCTGCATTCCCCCCTGTACTATGCCCTTCTGCATTCCCCCCTGTACTGTGCCCTTCTGCATTCCCCCCTGTACTGTGCCCTTCTGCATTCCCCCCAGTACTGTGCCCTTCTGCACTCCCCCTGTACTGTGCCCTTCTGCATTCCCCCTGTACTGTGCCCTTCTGCATTCCCCCCTGTACTGTGCCCTTCTGCATTCCCCCCTGTACTGTGCCCTTCTGCATTCCCCCGTGTACTATGCCCTTCTGCATTCCCCACTGTACTGTGCCCTTCTGCATTCCCCCCTGTACTGTGCCCTTCTGCATTCCCCCCTGTACCGTGCCCTTCTGCACTCCCCCTGTACTGTGCCCTTCTGCATTCCCCCGTGTACTATGCCCTTCTGCATTCCCCTCTGTACTGTGCCCTTCTGCATCCCCCCTGTACTGTGCCCTTCTGCATCCCCCCTGCACTGTGCCCTTCTGCATCCCCCCTGTACTGTGCCCTTCTGCATTCCCCCCTGTACTGTGCCCTTCTGCACTCCCCCCTGTACTGTGCCCTTCTGCACTCCCCCCTGTACTGTGCCCTTCTGCATTCCCCCCTGTACTGTGCCCTTCTGCACTCCCCCCTGTACTGTGCCCTTCTGCACTCCCCCTGTACTGTGCCCTTCTGCATTCCCCCCTGTACTGTGCCCTTCTGCATCCCCCCTGTACTGTGCCCTTCTGCATTCCCCCCTGTACTGTGCCCTTCTGCACTCCCCCCTGTACTGTGCCCTTCTGCACTCCCCCCTGTACTGTGCCCTTCTGCACTCCCCCCTGTACTGTGCCCTTCTGCACTCCCCCCTGTACTGTGCCCTTCTGCACTCCCCCCTGTACTGTGCCCTTCTGCATTCCCCCCTGTACTGTGCCCTTCTGCACTCCCCCCTGTACTGTGCCCTTCTGCACTCCCCCCTGTACTGTGCCCTTCTGCACTCCCCCCTGTACTGTGCCCTTCTGCATTCCCCCCTGTACTGTGCCCTTGTGCACTCCCCCTGTACTGTGCCCTTCTGCACTCCCCCTGTACTGTGCCCTTCTGCACTCCCCCCTGTACTGTGCCCTTCTGCACTCCCCCTGTACTGTGCCCTTCTGCACTCCCCCCTGTACTGTGCCCTTCTACACTCCCCCTGTACTGTGCCCTTCTGCATTCCCCCCTGTACTGTGCCCTTCTGCATTCCCCCTGTACTGTGCCCTTCTGCATTCCCCCCTGTACTGTGCCCTTCTGCGTTCCCCCCTGTACTGTGCCCTTCTGCATTCCCCTGTACTGTGCCCTTCTGCATTCCCCCCTGTACTGTGCCCTTCTGCATTTCCCCTGTGACAGGACACCACTGTCAGTGGGGGGTGGTGTCCTGTCAGTGGGGGGTGGTGTCCTGTCACTGGGAGGTGGTGTCCTGTCACTGGGGGGTGGTGTCCTGTCACTGGGAGGTGGTGTCCTGTCACTTCGGGGTGGTGTCCTGTCACAGGGAGGTGGTGTCCTGTCACCTGTCTCTGTGGGGTGGTGTCCTGTCACTGGGGGGTGGTGTCCTGTCACCTGTCTCTGGGGGGTGGTGTCCTGTCACTGGGGGGTGGTGTCCTGTCACTGGGAGGTGGTGTCCTGTCACAGGGAGGTGGTGTCCTGTCACCTGTCTCTGTGGGGTGGTGTCCTGTCACTGGGGGGTGGTGTCCTGTCACCTGTCTCTGGGGGGTGGTGTCCTGTCACTGGGGGGTGGTGTCCTGTCACTGGAAGGTGGTATCCTGTCACTGGGAGGTGGTGTCCTGTCACCTGTCTCTGGGGGGTGGTGTCCTGTCACCTGTATCTGGGGGGTGGTGTCCTGTCACTGGGAGGTGGTGTCCTGTCACCTGTCTCTGGGGGGTGGTGTCCTGTCACCTGTAACTGGGGGGTGGTGTCCTGTCACCTGTAACTGGGGGGTGGTGTCCTGTCACTGGCTGGGGGGGGGGGGTGTCCTGTCACCTGTAACTGGGGGGTGGTGTCCTGTCACTGGGGGGTGGTGTCCTGTCACCTGTATCTGGGGGGTGGTGTCCTGTCACTGGGAGGTGGTGTCCTGTCACTGGGGGGGGGGGGTGGTGTCCTGTCACTGGGAGGTGGTGTCCTGTCACCTGTCTCTGGGGGGTGGTGTCCTGTCACCTGTATCTGGGGGGTGGTGTCCTGTCACTGGGAGGTGGTGTCCTGTCACCTGTCTCTGGGGGGGGGGGGGGTGGTGTCCTGTCACTGGGAGGTGGTGTCCTGTCACCTGTCTCTGGGGGGTGGTGTCCTGTCACTGGGGGGTGGTGTCCTGTCACCTGTTTCTGGGGGGTGGTGTCCTGTCACCTGTTTCTGGGGGGTGGTGTCCTGTCACCTGTATCTGGGGGTGGTGTCCTGTCACTGGGGGGTGGTGTCCTGTCACCTGTAACTGGGGGGTGGTGTCCTGTCACTGGGGGGTGGTGTCCTGTCACCTGTGTCTGGGGGGTGGTGTCCTGTCACCTGTAACTGGGGGGTGGTGTCCTGTCACTGGGGGGTGGTGTCCTGTCACTGGGGGGTGGTGTCCTGTCACCTGTAACTGGGGGGTGGTGTCCTGTCACTGGGGGGTGGTGTCCTGTCACCTGTGTCTGGGGGGTGGTGTCCTGTCACCTGTAACTGGGGGGTGGTGTCCTGTCACTGGGGGGTGGTGTCCTGTCACCTGTAACTGGGGGGTGGTGTCCTGTCACTGGGGGGTGGTGTCCTGTCACCTGTATCTGGGGGGTGGTGTCCTGTCACTGGGGGGGGGGGGGGGGTGGTGTCCTGTCACCTGTCTCTGGGGGGTGGTGTCCTGTCACCGGGGGGTGGTGTCCTGTCACTGGGAGGTGGTGTCCTGTCACCTGTCTCTGGGAGGTGGTGTCCTGTCACTGGGGGGGGGGGGTGGTGTCCTGTCACTGGGAGGTGGTGTCCTGTCACTGGGGGGGTGGTGTCCTGTCACTGGGGGGGTGGTGTCCTGTCACTGGGGGGGTGGTGTCCTGTCACTGGGGGGTGGTGTCCTGTCACTGGGGGGGTGGTGTCCTGTCAGTGGGGGGGTGGTGTCCTGTCTCTGGGGGGTGGTGTCCTGTCTCTGGGGGGTGGTGTCCTGTCACTGGGGGGTGGTGTCCTGTCTCTGGGGGGTGGTGTCCTGTCACTGGGGGGTGGTGTCCTGTCACTGGGGGGGTGGTGTCCTGTCACTGGGGGGGTGGTGTCCTGTCACTGGGGGGTGGTGTCCTGTCACTGGGGGTGGTGTCCTGTCACTGGGGGGTGGTGTCCTGTCACCTGAATATTCATTCGCTATTGTGACACAAGTGGGTGTGTTCTATGCGCCCCGAGCCCACCCTTTTATGAAGCCTATTAGAGCCTCTGGCTGTGATCACGTGCTTCACCAAAACACGCCCCCGCCATAGGAATCCATGTGTCCGGCGTCCTGTATGTAGATCAGGGGGCTGGACGCGTGGATGGGAGGGGGGCTTTGCGCCCATTATAGACGGGCCGCCACCACAGCGTGCTTCCAGGTTCAGACCAATCCCCTGCCGATCTACAGGTGCAATGCTCTGCAGGCTCCAATGCAAAAACCAAAACTGCAGATTCTTCCTCTCTGCTTTCCTAAAGTGTGTATTATCATTATGTGGAGAAGGCGGAATTGTCCCGGTAGATGTCCCGGTAGGTCGGTAGGTAGGTGATGATGGACACGGAGGAGCGCTCGGAGCATCTCGAGGAGTGATGGGAGGAGTGACGTCACCGGAGGTACAGTCACGTGTCTACAGACCCGCGGTCACGTGACAGGGCGCGCTCCCCCCACCATACAAACACAAGATGGCGGGAGGAGGAGGAGGAGAGGCGACAGACTGAGGAGGAGACACCGGGCGAGGTGAGAGGACCGGGGAGACCGGGGGAGGGGAGAGGACCGGGGGATGGAGATAACGGACGCTGTACTAAAACATCACCTCCCGAAACAGAGCACCAACCTCACACCTCACCGAGAGTACCAACCTCACACCCGGGTCACTCACATCACCTACCGTCCTGTCACTTGTTACTGGGAGGTTGTCCTGTCACTGGGGGGTGTCCTGTCATCTGTCACTGGGGGGTGTCCTGTCACCTGTCACTGGGGGGGGGGTGTCCTGTCACCTGTCACTGGGGGGTTTGTCCTGTCACCTGTCACTGGGGTGGGGGGGGGGTGTCCTGTCGCTGGGGGGGGTGTCCTGTCACCTGTCGCTGGGGGGGGTGTCCTGTCACCTGTCACTGGGGGGTGTCCTGTCACCTGTCACTGGGGGGTGTCCTGTCACCTGTCACTGGGGGGGGGTGTCCTGTCACTGGGGGGGGGGTGTCCTGTCACCTGTCAGTGGGGGGTTTGTCCTGTCACCTGTCACTGGGGTGGGGGGGGGTGTCCTGTCACCTGTCACTGGGGTGGGGGGGGTGTCCTGTCGCTGGGGGGGGGGTGTCCTGTCACTGGGGGGTGTCCTGTCACCTGTCACTGGGGGGTGTCCTGTCACTGGGGGGGGGGGGTGTTCTGTCACCTGTCACTGGGGAGGTGGGGGTGTCATGTCACTTGTCACTGGGGGGGGGGGTTGTCTTGTCACTGGGGGGGTGTAATGTCAGTTTGGGTGGCTGTCCTGTCACTTGGGGGGTGTCCTGCCACCTGTGACTTTGGGGGGGTGTTCTGTGACTTGGGGTGTGTCCTGTCAGTTTGGGGGTGTGTCCTGTCATTTGGGGGAAGTCACCTGTCACTAGCGGGGTGTCCTGTCACAGGGGGGGTGTCCTTTTACCTGTCATGGGGGGGGGGGGGGGGTGTAATGTCAGTTTGGGTGGCTGTCCTGTCACTTGGGGGGTGTCCTGCCACCTGTGACTTTGGGGGGGGTGTGTTCTGTCAGTTTGGGGGGAAGTAACCTGTCACTGGGGGGGGGGGGTGTCCTGTCACTGGGGGGGGTGGTGTCCTGTCACCTGTCACTGGGGGGTTGTCCTGTCACTTGGGAGGGTGTGCTGTCACCTTGGGGGGGGGGGGTGTCCTGTCACTTGGGGGGGCGGTGTCCTGTCACTGTAGGGGTTGTCCTGTCACTTGGGGGGGGGGGGGGGTGTCCTGTCACCTGTCACTGTAGGGGGGGGAGTCGCCTGTCACTTGGGAGGGTGTGCTGTCACCTTAGGGGTTGTCCTGTCACTAGGGGGTGGTGTCCTGTCACCTTAGGGGGTGTGTCCAACTTCCCCATAATGGAGATCTAGATATGACACGGGCCATACACTACACAACATAATTGTACAATGTGTAACATCACAACTATACAATGAATGGA
Source organism: Rana temporaria (assembly GCF_905171775.1). NCBI lineage: Eukaryota > Metazoa > Chordata > Amphibia > Anura > Ranidae > Rana > Rana temporaria. Next base: position 13,720,417 of record NC_053491.1, read on the forward strand.
CAAACCTGAACACCCCTTCATGTGTTTCTATCCAATCAGAACTCGTAGTAAATGACAGCCGGTAATTTCTCTTTTGTTATTCTGAAGAAATAACTGTTTGTCTCTGTCCATGCGCCGAGTGAATGATTTTATCATCATCAGTCAGCTGCTGCACCTGAAGGGCTCTAATGAGCCAAGTTGCGGGGTCTGCATCCCTTTAGACGTGATTTTTTGATTTTTTATTTTTTTTTTCCCCCTTCGGGAGTATCTCACAAAAAAAAAAATTGCGTTTTTGTTGCAGGGGATTCCCAAAATCTGACTTGTATCTTGGTGAAGACTTGTGGGAAAATCAGTGAGCCAATCACACGAGCAGGAAATGACATCTGTGGGCGGTGCTCTGTGTTCCCTCTGTGTACAGAGCGCCTCCAGGTGGCCATATTTAATTTTTTACAGAAAATTACAGCGGCTGCAGTTTGAAAAGGTCTTTATTTTTTATTTTTTTTAATAACGTTCAATTACAATATGACTTCTGTCGCAATTCTGTACACTATGGCCTAGATTCAAGAAGCAATTGCGTCTGCGTAACCATAGTTACGCAGCGCAATTGCTTACTTGCGCCGGCGTTGCGAATGCTCCTGATTCAGAAACCTTGTTAGGCCGACGGCAGCCAAAGATATGCGCGGCATAAGCCTCTTATGCCGTCGTATCGTAGGCTGCATTTTTACGTTGGCCGCTAGGGGGCGTTCCCGTAGTGGTCAGCGTATAGTATGCAAATTGCATACTAACGCCGATTCACAACCCTACGCGAGCCCTGCTTACGCAGTTTACGTACGTCGGGTTTCGCGTAAGGCTGCTCCTGCTAATAGCAGGGGCAGCCAATGTTACGCATACCCGTCGTTCCTGCGTCGCAAAGTTTAAATTTTACGTCGTTTGCGTAAGTGAATCGTGAATGGCGCTGGACGCCATTCACGTTCACTTTGAAGCAAATGACGTCCTTGCGACGTCATTTGCCGCAATGCACGTCGGGAAAGTTTCCCGAAGGAGCATGCGCACTTACGCCGGGCATTTTGCCAGAGCGCCCACGCAATTTACGGAGCCATTGCTCCGTGAATCGCGCGTAGCGCAGAAAATTTACGGAGGCGCAGCGGCAAAACGGTGCGCTGCGCCTCCGTAAAAAAAGGGGCAAATGTTACCCTATATTATTTTATCTTGTTCTGATGAAAGTGGAGTTACTCTTTAAGACCCCTCCCTTTTCAGAAGTGATCAGCAGCTGTCAGAATTACCCGGACAGCGGCTCTGTCTGATTGGATGACGCTGCTTTTTGCCCAACAATTTTTCGCCTGTCTCTCGTGATTTTTTATTTTTTATTTTTCTTCTTCTTCCTCCCCCTTTTTAATATTGAACATCTCTATGGAATATTATAAAGTGTCCCAATCTAGTCTGTCGACATTTCTGTCTTTTTATTGTATAGTTTTTGGTTTCTAATAAATATTATTTCATTTTATAGTTGGGTTGATCAGATGATTTTGTGCTAGTATTATGTTCTACTTCAGGCCTCGACAAAATCCGGGCGCCCGGTCGCAATTGAGGCCTGCAGAAGGCCGCGGCCTCAATTACTGGCGGGCGCGCCGAGCGATCGAGGTGGGGAGGGGTCGCACGGAGACACAGGATCCCCACCTCCCCTGCCGGTAATTGAGGCCACGGCCTTCTGCAGACCTAAGCTTCCTTCTGTGATCTGGTGCCATCTTGTGGCAGTTTTAATGTGTTTTTCACTGCCATCTCCTTCCCTCTATTTAGAACCCCCAAACATTATATATATATATTTTTTTTATTCTAACACCCTAGAGAATAAAATGGCTGTCGTTGCAATACTTTCTGTCACAACGTATTTGCGCAGCGGTCTTGCAAGCGCACTTTTTGGGGGAAAAAATACACTTTTTTAAATTAAAAAAATAAGACCAGGGCTCAACAAATCCCGGTCGCCATGGCGACTAGAAATAGCGTCCTGGCGACTTGGCTTGGAAGGTGGGCAGTCCCCAGCTCTTCCTTATGTGAGCTGGCGCCATCTGGTGGTGGCCGTTGGTATTACAAGTTAAGCATTACAAGTTAAACAGCAATTCTAATGTCATTTTTCACTATTTTCACTGCCATCTCCTTCCCTCTAATTAGAACCCCCAAACATGATATATATTTTTTTTAATTCTAACACCCTAGAGAATAAAATGGCGGTCGTTGCAATACTTTCTGTCACGCCGTATTTGCGCAGCGGTCTTACAAGCGCAGTTTTTTTGGGAAAAAAATACACATTTTTTTAAATTAAAAAATAAGACAACAGTAAAGTTATCCCCATTTTTTTTTAATATTATGAAAGATAATGTTACGCCGAGTAAATTGATACCCAACATGTCACGCTTCAAAATTGCGTCCGCTTGTGGAATGGCGACAAACTTTTACCCTTTAAAATCTCCATAGGCGACGTTTAAAAAATCCTACAGGTTGCATGTTTTGAGTTACAGAGGAGAACTAGGGCTAGAATTATTGCTCTCGCTCTACCAATCGCGGCGATACCTCACATGTGTGGTTTGAACACCGTTTACATATGCGGGCGCTGCTCACGTATGTGTTCGCTTCTGCGCAAGCTCGTCGGGACGGGGCGCGCTTTCTGGCTCCTAACTTTTTTAGCTGGCTCCTAGATTCCAAGCAAATTTGTCAACCCCTGACTGGCAGAATCGGCAAGAGGCTGCCTAATGGTCCCACGGTAGCTGAGACGGCAAGAGATCCCCTCTAGGGCCGAAACAACTAATCGATTAATCGACAACTAATCGATTATGAAATTAATCGATTACAATTTTCATAATCGATTAATCGGGCAGTAACATAATGGGGTTAAAAAAACTAAAATTAGCGCTTTATAGTACAAAAAAAGCAAATCGCTACTGTAAATATCACTTTCACTGTCCCACAGTAAAAAAATGAACCCCTTACAGTATCGATTATTTGCTGTTTTTGTACGTATTTTTTTTTTTTTTTAACTCCATTATGTTACTAAACATCTCAGGCCGGGTCACACCTCTGTGTTTTGGTGCTTTTTGCAGAAACGCACTACAGTTCATTTACATGTTTTCCTATGGGACACGTTCACATTCATGATTTTGTTTCAGCTGCTGCGTATTTGGAAAGGGCAAGGACTTTTTAACGCAAAACGGTGATATTTTTTTTTTTTGGTTCAATATACCGTATTTATCGGGCTATAACGCGCCCCATCGTATAGCGCGCACCCACGAACTTGAAGAAAAGTTCCTGGGAAAAAAAAAAAATACTTAGTTTGGATGCCCCTCGTCGTTGTCTTGCCCGTCGTCCATAGGCGGCCTCGTCCGGTCCGGCGTCCTTCTGCGGCCATCGTGGTGTGATCCCTGCGCTGAGTTTGAACCACTGCGCCGGCATATACCGAGCACAGTACACTCGGGTATAGTCGGGCAGGCTCGGCTCCTCTGGCGTAAAGGACGCACAGGACGTGCCTGCGAGAGGAGCCGAGCCTGCCCAACTATACCCGAGTGTACTGCGCTCGGTATATGCCGGTGCAGTGGTTCAAACTCAGCGCGGGAAGCGGGTATCGGCGTATATCGCGCATCCACGATTTTGCCTTGATTTTCAGGGCAAAAAAGTGCGCGGTATACGCTGATAAATACGGTACTTCAATGGAGAAGCTGCAGAAAAGCATGTAATGTGTTTTTGCGGCAATTTGTGTTTTGTAATCTGCCCAACAACAAATTGGCCCAAAAAAATTTAAAATTGGAATTTTTTTTTTAAGGCTATTATTAGAGGTCGACCAATATATCGGCCGATACCGGCCCGCGCTGCATTCTGGGGTTTGTAGGCAGAGGCAGGGCGCGCAGCATGTCAGGGGACGTTTTTTTTCCAGAGTGGAGGATGTCGGCAGTGGCCGCCGCCGCCGATTGGCTGTTACAGGCCGGCTCTGCCTTGTAGGCAGAGGCGGGGCAGCACGTCAGGGCCAGGGACATTGGAACTTTCTTGTGCTGAGAGATGGAACGGAGCCTGGAGCGCTCCGCTGGTGGCAGTGAATGACATTGGGCTGTACTGGTGGGCACTGATGTGAGGCACTGATGAGGTGATGCACTGGTTGGCACTGATGAGGTGATGCACTGGTTGGCACTGATGAGGTGATGCACTGGTTGGCACTGATGAGGTGATGCGCGCTGGTGAGATGCACTGGTGGGCAATGATGAGCATATGCGCTGGTGAGATGCACTGGTGGGCACTGATGAGGTGATGCACTGATGAGGTGATGCGCTGGTGGGCACTGATGAGGTGATGCACTGGTGATATGCGCTGGTGAGATGCACTGGTGGGCACTGATGAGGTGATGCGCTGGTGAGATGCACTGGTGGGCACTGATGAGGTGATGCGCTGGTGAGATGCACTGATGAGGTGATGCACTGATGAGGTGATGCGCTGGTGAGATGCACTGGTGGGCACTGATGAGGTGATGCACTGATGAGGTGATGCACTGGCGATATGCGCTGGTGGGCACTGATGAGGTGATGCACTGGTGGGCAATGATGGGATGCACTGATGCATTGGTGGGCTCTGATGAGGTGGCACTGGTGGGCACTGATAGACACCAATGAGGTGGCCCTGATGGACACTGATAGGCTGCACTGATGGGCTGCACTGATGTGGCACTGACAGGCTGCACTCAACCCTAAACAATTATCTCCTCTTCACCCTAGGTTTTTGGAGATGAGGGGAAAAATAATAATAATAAAAAAAAAAATCGGCCTAGAAATATCGGCCGCAAAAATCGGCAACACATATCGGCCATCGGCCGCCCTGATTTCCAAATATCGGCATCGGCCAGAGAAAAACCCATATCGGTCGACCTCTAGCTATTATCCGATTAATCGAAACAATAATTGGCCAACTAATCGATTATGAAAATAATCGTTGGTTGCAGCACTAATCCCGTCCATCACTAGAGATTGAGCGATTGTTCAGGCCAGCGACATCTCTCTGCACCTGAATAGAGAGCGATCGATTCCACAGGGAAACCCAGGCGGCCTCCATAGAGATCCTTCTGCTGACAATTAGTTGCTAAAAGCAGAATTTCCCGTGTGTCATCAGATTCTGTCACAATATCCTAACCAGATAGAACGTCAGGGAAAGTCCACTACACCGACATCTACAGCAATACACATAAAACAAAATAAATATATATATCTCTATCGCGCACACAGTGCGCAAAATAGGGTTGTCCCGATACCGAGCATTTGCCCGAGTACTTGTTCTCGCGCAAATGCTCCCGATGCTTCATCGATACTTTTTTTTTTTTTTTTTGCGGAGAGGGGGCAGAGAGCGGAGAAGAGCAGTCCTCGGGTATGTCACTAATGGAGGAGAGCTGCTGCCGCCGTCTAGTCCCCAAAGAGAAAGCCAAGCCCCCCCCCCCCCCCGCTGTCGCCATCTAGTTGATCAGCGCGGGCAACATTACAGCATTCATTTGAATAGCTGTGTGTTCCCCGCCGCGCCTCGTCATATATAGCCCCTCCCCCTTGTCCGGGCACTTTGATAGACAGATCACCCATCCCAGGATGGGTGGGGGGGTCCTTGGCTTTCTCTTTGGGGACGAGGCTACATTTGGGGACGAGGCTACATTTGGGGACGAGGCTGCATTTGTGGTGACGAGGCTGCATTTGTGGTGACGAGGCTGCATTTGTGGTGACGAGGCTGCATTTGTGGTGACGAGGCTGCATTTGTGGTGACGAGGCTGCATTTGTGGGACATGGCTGGATTTGGGGGACATGGCTGGATTTGGGGGACATGGCTGCATTTGTGGCGACGAGGCTGCATTTGTGGCACATGGCTGCATTTGTGGTCACGAGGCTGCATTTGGGGAAATGGCTGCATTTGTGGGGACGAGGCTGCATTTGGGGACTTGCTGCATTTGTGGTGACGAGGCTGCATTTGGGGGGACATGGCTGCATTTGTGGTGACGAGGCTGCATTTGTGGTGACGAGGCTGCATTTGTGGTGACGAGGCTGCATTTGGGGACATGGCTGCATTTGTGGTGACGAGGCTGCATTTGGGGACGTGGCTGCATTTGTGGTGACGAGGCTGCATTTGTGGTGACGAGGCTGCATTTGTGGTGACGAGGCTGCATTTGGGGGACATGGCTGCATTTGTGGTGACGAGGCTGCATTTGGGGACATGGCTGCATTTGTGGGGACGAGGCTGCATTTGGGGACATGGCTGCATTTGTGGTGACGAGGCTGCATTTGGGGACATGGCTGCATTTGTGGTGACGAGGCTGCATTTGGGGACATGGCTGCATTTGTGGTGACGAGGCTGCATTTGGGGACATGGCTGCATTTGTGGTGACGAGGCTGCATTTGGGGACGTGGCTGCATTTGTGGTGACGAGGCTGCATTTGTGGTGACGAGGCTGCATTTGTGGTGACGAGGCTGCATTTGGGGACATGGCTGCATTTGTGGTGACGAGGCTGCATTTGGGGACGTGGCTGCATTTGTGGTGACGAGGCTGCATTTGTGGTGACGAGGCTGCATTTGTGGTGACGAGGCTGCATTTGGGGACATGGCTGCATTTGTGGTGACGTGGCTGCATTTGGGGACGTGGCTGCATTTGTGGTGACGAGGCTGCATTTGGGGACGTGGCTGCATTTGTGGTGACGAGGCTGCATTTGTGGTGACGAGGCTGCATTTGTGGTGACGAGGCTGCATTTGGGGACATGGCTGCATTTGTGGTGACGAGGCTGCATTTGGGGACATGGCTGCATTTGTGGTGACGAGGCTGCATTTGGGGACATGGCTGCATTTGTGGTGACGAGGCTGCATTTGGGGACGTGGCTGCATTTGTGGTGACGAGGCTGCATTTGTGGTGACGAGGCTGCATTTGTGGTGACGAGGCTGCATTTGGGGACATGGCTGCATTTGTGGTGACGAGGCTGCATTTGGGGACGTGGCTGCATTTGTGGTGACGAGGCTGCATTTGTGGTGACGAGGCTGCATTTGTGGTGACGAGGCTGCATTTGGGGACATGGCTGCATTTGTGGTGACGAGGCTGCATTTGGGGACGTGGCTGCATTTGTGGTGACGAGGCTGCATTTGGGGACGTGGCTGCATTTGTGGTGACGAGGCTGCATTTGGGGACATGGCTGCATTTGTGGTGACGAGGCTGCATTTGTGGTGACGAGGCTGCATTTGGGGACATGGCTGCATTTGTGGTGACGAGGCTGCATTTGTGGGGGGACATGGCTGCATATATGGGGGGGACATGGCTGCATTTGGGGACACATTTAAAAAAAAGTATCGGTAATCGGTATCGGCGAGTACATGAATAAAAGTATCGGTACTTGTACTCAGTCCTAAAAAAGTGGTATCGGGACAACCCTAGATAATGATTTGATCCCCTGCAGATTTTGTAATTTTTCCCACTTGCAAAAAAAAATGAAGATCTATAATTTTTCTCATAGCTGTATTTGAAATGATGGAGACAGAATATCAACCAAAAATCCAGAAAAAAATAATGATACAAATATTATAAATTGACCGCTTGCCGACCGAGTCACGCCGATCTACGTCAGCAGAATGGCACGGCTGCGCAAAGCAATGTGTGTGTGTGTGTGTGTGTGTGTGTGTGTGTGTGTATATACACGTCGCTTTGAATTTCGCACCGTGCGCCTCTGCCGCAATCTCCGTGACCGTGCCCGCAGGACCCGCAGATTTAATGTCTGCCAGTGACCCGCGATTGTGTGTCACGGAGCTGCAGAACGGGGGGATGCCTATGTAAACAAGGCATTTCTCTGTTCTGCCTAGTGACAGGACACTGATCTCCTGTTCCCTATCGTCGGGAGCAGTGATCTCTGTCGTGTCACTAGTAACCCATCCCCTCCACACAGTTAGAATCACTCCCTAGGACACGCTTAACCCCTTCCTCGCCCCTACTAGTTAACCCCTTCCCTGCCAGTGTCATTTACACAGTAATCGTGCATTTTTATAGAAATGATCGCTGTATAAATGACAATGGTCCCAAAATAGTGTCAAAAGTGTCCGATGTGTCCGCCATAATGTCGCAGTCATGATAAAAATTGCTGATCGCTGCCATTGCTAGTAATAATTTTTTAAAATGCCATAAAACTATCTTGTAGACCAGGGGTGGCAAACACAAGGCCCGCGGGCAGAATCCAGCCCGCCAGACCTTGCCATGTGGCCCACGCAACGGTCCGTCCGTTGCCACTAGTGGTGCAACGGATCTTGACCGATCCGTGATCCGCGGAGAGCGCACCGCTGCCTCGGCCTTAGGAAAGGCCGCGGCTTTGGCCTAGCTCCGGAGCGGTCGGCCATCTTGGTACACCCGGCTCCTATGATGGACGTCACGGAGATCCAATCCCTGGACCACGGGACGTGTGACGTCCATCATAGGCGACGCAGACTCCAGAAGGCGGCAATTACAAGCCTCCTCCACAGCATGCACATTGCACTGTAAAGATCCCGGCTCGGGCGGCTGGCTCCCCGCTCCTCCCCTCCTTTCTGGCTGGCTGGCGTGACAAATGATGGGTGTATGTCAGGTAGGTCCATGTTACATGTATGTCAGGTAGGTGAAGTCATTGTGTATGTCAGGTAGGTCCATGTATGTCAGGTAGGTCTGTGTATGTCAGGTAGGTGAAGTCAGTGTATGTCAGGTAGGTGAAGTCAGTGTATGTCAGGTAGGTGAGGTCAGTGTATGTCAGGTAGGTCCATGTATGTCAGGTAGGTGAAGTCAGTGTATGTCAGGTAGGTCCATGTATGTCAGGTAGGTGAAGTCAGTGTATGTCAGGTAGGTCCATGTATGTCAGGTAGGTGAAGTCAGTGTATGTCAGGTAGGTGAGGTCAGTGTATGTCAGGTAGGTCCATGTATGTCAGGTAGGTGAAGTCAGTGTATGTCAGGTAGGTCCATGTATGTCAGGTAGGTGAAGTCAGTGTATGTCAGGTAGGTGAAGTCAGTGTATGTCAGGTAGGTGAGGTCAGTGTATGTCAGGTAGGTCCATGTATGTCAGGTAGGTGAAGTCAGTGTATGTCAGGTAGGTGAAGTCAGTGTATGTCAGGTAGGTGAGGTCAGTGTATGTCAGGTAGGTCCATGTATGTCAGGTAGGTGAAGTCAGTGTATGTCAGGTAGGTCCATGTATGTCAGGTAGGTGAAGTCAGTGTATGTCAGGTAGGTCCATGTATGCCAGGTAGGTGAAGTCAGTGTATGTCATGTAGGTGAAGTCAGTGTATGTCAGGTAGGTGAGGTCAGTGTATGTCAGGTAGGTGAAGTCAGTGTATGTCAGGTAGGTGAGGTCAGTGTATGTCAGGTAGGTCCATGTATGTCAGGTAGGTGAAGTCAGTGTATGTCAGGTAGGTCCATGTATGTCAGGTAGGTGAGGTCAGTGTATGTCATGTAGGTGAAGTCAGTGTATGTCAGGTAGGTGAGGTCAGTGTATGTCAGGTAGGGGAGGTCAGTGTATGTCAGGTAGGTCCATGTATGTCAGGTAGGTGAAGTCAGTGTATGTCAGGTAGGTCCATGTATGTCAGGTAGGTGAAGTCAGTGTATGTCAGGTAGGTCCATGTATGTCAGGTAGGTGAAGTCAGTGTATGTCAGGTAGGTCCATGTATGTCAGGTAGGTGAAGTCAGTGTATGTCAGGTAGGTCCATGTATGTCAGGTAGGTGAGGTCAGTGTATGTCAGGTAGGTGAGGTCAGTGTATGTCAGGTAGGTGAGGTCAGTGTATGTCAGGTAGGTGAGGTCAGTGTATGTCAGGTAGGTCCATGTATGTCAGGTAGGTGAGGTCAGTGTATGTCAGGTAGGTGAGGTCAGTGTATGTCAGGTAGGTGAGGTCAGTGTATGTCAGGTAGGTCCATGTATGTCAGGTAGGTGAAGTCAGTGTATGTCAGGTAGGTCCATGTATGTCAGGTAGGTCCATGTATGTCAGGTAGGTGAAGTCAGTGTATGTCATGTAGGTCCATGTATGGTATTTAAATGTCGATCTATTTTTGTTAATAGCACAAAAAATAAAAACCGCAGAGGTGATCAAATACCACAAAAGAAAGCTCTATTTGTGGGAAAAAAAGGACGCCAATTTTGTTTGGGAGCCACGTCGCACGACCGCGCAATTGTCAATTTAGGTGACGCAGTGCCGAATCTCAAAAAGTGGCTTCGGTCGTTTGGCCAGCCAAATCCTCCGGGGCTGAAGTGTTTAGGTTGCAGTTCAGTGAGTAAAACAAGTATTTAATCCCCAAGCAAAACCTGACTTGGTGGAGAAACGTTTCTTGTAGTTGGTGATCGGGGTCTCCACACATCTCAGGGGGGATTTCGGTCCTCTCTTCTCTACAGATCTTCTCTAAATCCTTAAGATTTCTTGGCTGTCGCTTGGCAACTGGAAGTTTCAGCTCCCTTTTTTCTATAGGATTAAGGTCTGGAGATCGGTTAGGCCCCTTCATGACCTTAATATGCTTCTTCTTGAGCCACTCCTTTGTTGCCTTGGTAGTACGTTTTGGGTCATTGTTATGCTGGAAGACCCATCTTCAGTGTTCTGGTTGAGGGAAGAAGGTTCTCATCCAAGATTTTACAATACATGGCCCCCTTCTATTGACCCCCTCAATGCGGCAAAGCATAGTGGGCCAGATTCACAGCAGTAATACGCCGGCGTATCTACTGATACGCCGGCGTATTTTTCAAATTTGCCGCGTCGTATCTTGATTTGGAATCCTCAAACCAAGATACAACGGCTTTTGGCAAAGATCCGACAGGCGTACGGCTTCGTACGCCTTCGGATCATAGGTGTAATTTTCCGGCGGCCGCTGGGTGGAGTTTGCGTCGTTTTCCAGCGTCGGGTAAGCAAATTAGCTGTTTACGGCGATCCACGAAGGCACGCGTGTTCGTCGCATTCTCTTACGTCCTCGCTAGTCGGTTTTTCCCGTCGCAAACATAAGCCTGCTTTTTCATGACTTGCATTTAGACCAGCCATGTTAAAGTATGGCCGTCGTTCCCGCGTCGAATTTCAAATTTTTTTTTGCGTAAGACGTCCGGGAATACGAAACGACGTAACGCACGTCGCCGTTCCAAAAAACCGTCGGGGCGCCGTCATTTCGCGCAAAGCACGGTGGAAAATTTTCACACGGAGCATGCGCAGAACGTTCGGCGCGGGAACGCGCCTAATTTAAATGACACACGCCCCATTTGAATTAGGCGGGCTTGCGCCGGACAGATTTGCGTTACGCCGCCGCAAGTTGACACGTAAGTGCTTTGTGAATCAAGCACTTACGACGAAAACTTGTGGCGGAGTAACGTAAACGGGATACGTTACGCCGCGGCAATTTTTCATGAATCTGGCCCAATGTTTCCACCTCCATGCTTGACTACACACTATATACAACTTTTCTTGTCAGATTTCCTTCAGGACTTGCCAAAACCATATAATATAGGAGGTCAAAAGGCTGCTTTCACATTAGGCAGTGGTGGTGCGGTGACGGTATAGCCGTGCTATTTTTAGCGCCGCTATACCGTCGTATTTACCGCGATATTTGGGCGCTAGCGGTGCGGTATTAACCCCCGCTAGCGGCCGAAAAAGGGTTATTACCGCCCGCAATGCGCCTCTGCAGAGGCGCATTGCGGGCGGTATTACCGCGATTTCCAATGGATTTCAATGGGAAGGCGCGGTGAACACCCCGCTCCTATACCGCTCCAGAGATGCGGCTAGCAGGACTTTTGGAGCGGTCCCACTACCGCACCGCTTCAGTGTGAAAGCCTTCGGGCTTTCACATTGAAGCCTGCAGGGCACGATTTTTTCATGCAGTATAGCAGCGCTATTTTTAGCGCTGTCACGCATGAAAAACGCCTCAATGTGAAAGGGGCCTAAGAGTGTATATTTATATGCAATCAGGCAGGCCCTTGCACTACATGGTTTTGGTAAAACTAAAGGAATTCTGACAAATTTTCTTTAGAGTTACCAAAACCATGTAGTGCAAGGGCCTGCCTGATTGCATATAAATATACACTCTTAACCACTTAAGGACCGCCTAACGCCGATATACGTCGGCAGAATGGCACGGCTGGGCACAATCACGTACCTACCTGTACGTGATTGTTAAATGTCCAGCCATGGGTCACGGGCGCGCGCCCGTGATCTGGTCCGAAGCTCCGTGACCGCGGCCCCGATCGCCGCCGGAGTCCTGCGATCGGTCACAGGAGCTGAAGAACGGGGAGAGCTGTGTGTAAACGCACCTTCCCCGTTCTTCACTGTGGCGCCGTCATTGATCGTGTGTTCCCTGATATAGGGAAACACAATCAATGACGTCACACGTCCAGCCCCGCCCCCCTACAGTTAGAAACACACATGAGGTCACACTTAACCCCTACAGCGACCCCTAGTGGTTAACTCCCAAACTGCAATAGTAATTTTCACAGTAATCAGTGCACTTTTGTAGTACTTTTTGCTGTGAAAATGACAATGGTCCCAAAAATGTGTCAAAATTGTCCGATGTGTCCGCCATAATGTCGCAGTCAGGAAAAAAAAAATCGGTGGAGCTCCGCTTTAAGAGGATTTATTGCTGTATATATCCAGGATTGGTGCTGTAAATCAGATAAGACTCGCCTGTATATATTGTGTGTTATTTAATAGGTTGATTTTAGCGCATCATTGCACAATTTTAATATTCACATCCTAATGTCAAAGTCAACGGCCAAAGTTGCAGTGAAAATCGCATGACTTTGGAGTTGCAGAAATGTGAATGGAGTCTAAAGAGGTTTTTGCAGGCAGCTGATAGGTCGCCCTTCAGGACCCCGAGGGGGAGGGGGATACACCATCCAAATGCTCCATCTGTTTTACCAGTCCATTGTGAGCAGTATTTGCCTCAGGACTGTGTAGTGGTGAAACCAGGTACTGCATATCGACTACTGAAAGATAAACTCAGCGGCCCGGATTCAGAAACAATTTAAGTCGGCGTATCTATTGATACGGCGCGTAAATTCTAGCATGCGCCGGCGTATCTTCTTTCTGTATTCAGAAAGCAAGATACGCCGAAATTTGGCTAATATACGACTGACGTAAGTCTCTTATGCCGTCATATCTTAGTTGCATATTTGCGCTGGCCGCTAGGTGGCGCTTCCGGAGATTTACGTGTAGAATATGCAAATTAGGTAGATACGCCGATTCAGAAACGTACGTCCGCCCGGCGCATTTTTTTACATCGTTTACGTTAGGCTTTTTCCGGCGTAAAGTTACCCCTGCTATATGAGGTGTAGCCAATGTTAAGTATGGACGTCGGGCCAGCGTCGAATTTTGCGTTGTTAACGTCGTTTGCGTAAGTCGTTCGCGAATAGGGCTTTGCGTAAGTTACGTTCACGTCAAAACCAATGAGGCTTTGCGGCGTAATTTGGAGCATGCGCACTGGGATATGTCCACGGAAGGCGCATGCGCAGTTTGTTAAAAACGTAATTTACGTGGGGTCACACTGAATTACCATAAAACACGCCCACATCTTCCTATTTTGAATTACGCGGGGTTACGCCAGCCCTCATACGCTATGCCGCCGTAACTTAGGGCGCAAGTTCTTTCTGAACACAGAACCTGCCTCACTAGGTTACGGCGGCGTAGCGTATCTGAGATACGCTACGCCCGCACAAAGTAACGCTGGGCTTTCTGAATCTGGCCCAGCATTTATAACTAATCACAGGTGACAGATCGGTGTGCTGCCGTATGCCCATCATATCGATCACCATAGTTCTAGGAAGGTTCACAGGTTCTGGAGATGTGTGTTTCTTCGATGGAAGCTGCAGATCTCTGTAACGTTTTATTTGTATTTATGGGATGGTGGCAGGCTTGTTTGTTTTTAGCGCAGACACTCATTGGGGATAGTAAAGGAAAAACATTGTATAGAGCCGGAACTAGTCCATTCAGTACTAACTGTTATGCCAAAGGGCACGGCTGGGTAAACTCTGGCAGTCATGTATTTTACTGCCTCCTCCGTAAATATTCCCCGGTGTCGGGAAGCTGCCAGTAAATGTGAGCGCAGAGCAGGAATGGCGAAAATCTATGAAATCTGACAGCGCAGAACCCTTCAGTTCACACCGCGTCTGTTATCAGAATACCTTTCATCATTGTATTGTGGGGCTTACTGTCAAGACATGCCTGTGTGTTTGTATGTGAGGGAAAAAAAAAATATATGTGTGTATGTATGTATGTATGTATGTATGTATATATTACACACACACACACACACACACTTAACCCCCGGACCATATTGCTGGTCAAAGACCAGAGCACTTTTTGCGATTCGGCACTGCGTCGCTTTAACTGACAATTGCGTGGTCGTGCGACGTGGCTCCCAAACAAAATTGGCGTCCTTTTTCCCCCCCCCCACAAATAGAGCTTTCTTTTGGTGGTATTTGATCATCTCTGCGGTTTTTATTTTTTGCGCTAAAAACAAAAATAGAGCGACAATTTTGAAAAAAATGAATATTTTTTGCTATAATAAATATCGCCAAAAAAATATAAAAAAAACATTTTTTTTCCTCAGTTTAGGCCGATACGTATTCTTCTACCTATTTTTCGTAAAAAAATGTGCAGTAAGCGTTTGATTGGTTTGCGCAAAAGTTATAGCGTCTACAAAATAGGGGACAGTTTTTTTATGGCATTTTTCTAAAAAAATATTTTTACTAGTAATGGCGGCGATCAGCGATTTTTATTTTTTTGGTACTGCGACATTATGGCGGACACTTTGGACACCTTTTGCGACCATTGTCATTTTTAATAGCGATCAGTGCTATAAAAGTGCATTAATTACCATAAAAATGCCACTGGCGGGGAAGGGGTTAACACTAGGGGGCGGGGAAGGGGTTAAGTTTGTTCCCTGGGTGTGTTCTAACTGTAGGGGGGGTGGCCTCACTAGGGGAAATGACAGATCGCTGTTCATACATTGTAGAGCATTTCTTCCCCTGACAGGACCGGGAGCTGTGTGTTTTACACGCACAGCTCCCGGTCCCTGCTCTGTAACGAGCGATCGCGTGTGCCCGGCGGTGATCGCGCCCGCCGGGCACGCGCGTCGGGACCAGGGGCGAGCGGGGGGCGCCTCCGGCCCCTATTGGCTGATTCGCGACATGACGTAATATTACGTCATCTCGCGCAGCCGAGCCGAGGCGGCTGGTCGGCAAGCGGTTAACTTGAATTGGTTGTTTTACAAGACGACCATTTACAATCACTTTAAATGTATTTGCGATTTGGCAGCATCATCCCATTTATTCGTACTTTCTCCTCTTTTTAGTAGATTAGGCCCGGACTCTGCGCGCTCGTAGAACGGAGCGTCTGTCTCCTGTAATTATCGGTCCACTCCTGCTATGAGCTTGTTTGTATTTTATAATGAGGTCCCTTGGTTTTTGCTTAATGATGCGTGACATCGGGGGGGGGGACCGGCCTCCTTTCTTTCGTGGAATGATCCCGCAGGCAGCAAGTGTTTGATATAACGTCGTAGGATTTAAACGACAGATGACTTATTGTTAGCAAATGTGTATGACCAGCCAGGAATGTATAACCTTTTATAATCCTATAATAAATGCTAATGCCGCCTATATCCTGCGAAGCTGTATGTTGTCGGATGAATGAAGGCTTCCAACAATCGCATAACATGTATATTTTCGTGTGATCTGCTAGAATAACCGTTTATGAAACGACCCTTCTGTAACATAAAATGGTGTGATGCCCTAAATATTACTATTCATAATAAAAAATCTTTTTGCTTTTACTTTTCCACTGGGCACAGTGACAGTCGCTGCATAGGGCGTCCCTGACCCTCTTTATACTCTTGCCGGGGCTCCCTTGTCCCTCCATTCTTCTCCGCGGCTGGTGCTGAAATTGGCTGTGTTTGGTGACCCAGGAAATATTTAGGTAGATTCAGTAAGAGTTAGGCCGGCTTATCAGTAGATAGGCCGACCTAACTCAGAATCTACGCCGACTTATGTTTAAGCGTATGCTCAAACAGAGATACACTTAAACATATCTAAGATAAGACGGCTTGCGCCGTCCTATCTTAGATTGCAATATTTTGGATGGCCGCTAGGTGGCGCTTCCATTGCGGTCGGCGTAGAATATGTAAATCAGTAGATACGCCGATTCACGAACGTACGCCCGGCCGACGCAGTACATTTACACCGTTTCCGTAAGCCATTATCAGGCCTAAAGTTATTCCATCTATTAGATGGAATAGCAATGTTAAAGTATGGCCGCTGTTCCCGCTTCGAGATTCGAAATGTTTACGTCGTTTGCGTAAGTCGTCCGCGAATAGCGATTTACATCCACGTCGAAATCAATAGGCCCGTACGGCGTACTTAGCTGCAATGCACACTGGGAAATGTAGGCGCCCGGCGCAAGCGCAATTAGGTAAAAATGTGAAAAACGTAAGGTCAAGCACAATTAACATACAACACGCCCCCCCTTACACACATTTGAATTAGGCGCCCTTACGCCCGCCCACTTTAGGCTACGCCGCCGTAACATAGCAGGCAAGTACATTGTGAATCATGTACTTGCCTAGCTAACTTACGGCGGCGTAGCCTAAACACGCTAAGCTACGCCGCCGCAAGTTTAAGGCAATCTACCTGAATCTACCTAATTGACTTCACTCTCTAAGTCTAGTGACAGTGCTTAGGCCTAATAATTGGGGGTGACCCAGGGAAGTGGTGAGGCCACCCCCAATGTCATGTGACAGTGCTTAGGCCTAATAATTGGGGGTGACCCAGAGAAGTGGTGAGGTCACCCCCAATGTCATGTGACAGTGCTTAGGCCTAATAATTGGGGGTGACCCAGGGAAGTGGTGAGGTCACCCCCAATGTCATGTAACAGTGCTTAGGCGTAATAATTGGGGTGACCCAGGGAAGTGGTGAGGTCACCCCCAATGTCATGTGACAGTGCTTAGGCCTAATAATTGGGGTGACCCAGGGAAGTGGTGAGGTCACCCCCAATGTCATGTGACGGTGCTTAGGCCTAATAATTGGGGTGACCCAGGGAAGTGGTGAGGTCACCCCCAATGTCATGTGACAGTGCTTAGGCCTAAGATTAAGTCTACTTTCACACGGAAAGCGCCACTAGTTTCAGCTGCGCTTTACGCCTGTGTCGCGGCGCTACCGAAGCACTTTGTAGACGCTACGGCAGTGCTGCCAATTCATTTCAATGGGCCGGAGCGTTTGGGAGCACCACGCTCCCAAACCGCCCCAAAGATGCTGCTTGTAGGACTTTTTGGAAAACGTCCTGCAAGTGCACCACCCCCAGTGTGAAAAGTCACATTGAAATGAATAGGGAGGCGGTTTTCAGGCGTTTGACGGCTATATCTAGCACTAGCTGCTGTGAAAGCCGCCTTAGGGTGACCCAGGGAAGTGGAGACGTCTCTTCCTAGCTTATGTGACAGTGCTCACGCCTAGGAATTTGGTTGGCCAAGGAGAGTAGTATCGTCTCTTCCTAGGTTGCGTGACAGTGCTCACGCCTAGGAAATTGGGTGGCCAAGGGGAGTAGTGTTGTCTCTTCGTAGGTTATGTGACAATGCTCACGCCTAGGAAATTGGGTGACCAAGAGGAGTAGTGACGTCTCTTCCTAGGTTATGTGACAATGCTCACGCCTAGGAAATTCGGTGGCCAAAGGGAGTAGTGACGTCTCTTCCTAGGTTGTGTGACAGTGCTCACGCCTAAGAAATTGGGTGACCAAGAGGAGTAGTGACGTCTCTTCCTAGGTTATGTGACAATGCTCACGCCTTGGAAATTGGGTGACCAAGGGGAGTAGTGACGTCTCTTCCTAGGTTGTGTGACAGGGCTCACGCCTAAGAAATTGGGTGGCCAAGGGGAGTAGTGACGTCTCTTCCTATGTTGTGTGACAGTGCTTACGCCTAGGAAATTGGGTGACCAAGAGGAGTAGTGATGTCTCTTCCTAGGTTGTGTGACAGCGCTCACGCCTAGGAAGTTGGGTGACCAGTGGGAATGATGGCGTCTCTTCCTAGGTTGTGTGACAATGCTCACGCCTAGGAAATTGGGTGACCAGTGGGAATGATGGCGTCTCTTCCTAGGTTGTGTGACAGTGCTCACGCCTAAGAAATTGGGTGGCCAAGGGGAGTAGTGACGTCTCTTCCTAGGTTATGTGACAGTGCTCATTCCTAGGAAATTGGGTGACCAATGGGAATGATTGCATCTCTTCTTAGGTTATGTGACAGTGCTCACGCCTTGGAAATTGGGTGACCAAGAGGAGTAGTGACGTCTCTTCCTAGGTTGTGTGACAGTGCTCATTCCTAGGAAATTGGGTGACCAGTGGGAATGATGGCGTCTCTTCCTAGGTTGTGTGACAGTGCTCACACCTAGGAAATTGGGTGACCAGTGGGAATGATGGCGTCTCTTCCTAGGTTGTGTGACAGGGCTCACGCCTAGGAAATTGGGTGACCAGTGGGAATGATGGCGTCTCTTCCTAGGTTGTGTGACAGTGCTCACGCCTAGGAAGTTGGGTGACCAATGGGAATGATGGCGTCTCTTCCTAGGTTGTGTGACAGCGCTCACGCCTAGGAAGTTGGGTGACCAATGGGAATGATGGTGTCTCTTCCTAGGTTGTGTGACAGTGCTCACGCCTAGGAAGTTGGGTGACCAATGGGAATGATGGCGTCTCTTCCTAGGTTGTGTGACAGTGCTCACGCCTAGGAAGTTGGGTGACCAATGGGAATGATGGTGTCTCTTCCTAGGTTGTGTGAACAGCGCTCACGCCTAGGAAGTTGGGTGACCAGTGGGAATGATGGCGTCTCTTCCTAGGTTGTGTGACAGTGCTCACGCCTAGGAATTGGGGTGACCAGTGGGAATGATGGCGTCTCTTCCTAGGTTGTGTGACAGTGCTCACGCCTAGGAATTGGGGTGACCAGTGGGAATGATGGCGTCTCTTCCTAGGTTGTGTGACAGTGTTTAGGCCTAGGAATTGGGGTGACCAGTGGGAATGATGGCGTCTCTTCCTAGGTTGTGTGACAGTGTTTAGGCCTAGGAATTGGGGTGACCAGTGGGAATGATGGCGTCTCTTCCTAGGTTGTGTGACAGTGTTTAGGCCTAGGAATTGGGGTGACCAGTGGGAATGATGGCGTCTCTTCCTAGGTTGTGTGACAGTGTTTAGGCCTAGGAATTGGGGTGACCAGTGGGAATGATGGCGTCTCTTCCTAGGTTGTGTGACAGTGTTTAGGCCTAGGAATTGGGGTGACCAGTGGGAATGATGGCGTCTCTTCCTAGGTTGTGTGACAGTGTTTAGGCCTAGGAATTGGGGTGACCAGTGGGAATGATGGCGTCTCTTCCTAGGTTGTGTGACAGTGTTTAGGCCTAGGAATTGGGGTGACCCAGAGGAGTGGTGAAGTTCGCGCTCAGGTCTAGGAATTGGAGTAGTACCAGAGAAATGATGACGTCTCTTAAAGTCATGTGGCAGCGCTCAGGTCTCACAATTGGCTGCTAGGCACAGGTAATGCCACACATGCACCCTCATACCCTGAAAGTGCCAGAAATTCTCACCAGCTACAGAGGAGGGAGTGGCGTCAAGAGTGCAGACAAGGTCAGTAGAGCGGTTTGTAGGATGCCCAGGCCAGAGAAGGGAAAGGTGAGAATATTTATAAGACATTTTTCAGGGTTTGGCCTACTTGGCATTGTTTTACAGCAAGGGCCTGTCTATAAAAGTGTTATGCTGATGCAACCAGTCTGCTCGGCTCTGTTTCTATTGTAGGCTTAAAAATTAAAGAAAAATCCACTTCTGTTGGCACGGATAGTTCTGACTTCTTGTAATGTCGGCTGCATTGTCTGTTAGGCTCGGTGCTGTTCCGGCTTTCTCTTCATTCTTGTCCTGCGCTGGTCCTTCTCATGTGAATTGTCAGGTTGGTGGTCCTGGTTTGATGGTGCCACCAGCAGAGAAGGCCGTAGTGTTTAGGATTAATGGAGAAATGCCTGCTGGTAACTCCTTTGATGTATAATACATTTCCCATGGACCCCTTCAGTTACCTTCCATCCACTCTGCAGGTCAGCATTTTCTATTAACGCCAAAATGCAGCAATGGCTTTTTGTAAGTAAATATTGACGAGGACATTAATGGTCTGTTTTTTGAGACAAGTCCTTACATTACTCATGATTTAACTCCTATCCCTTTCAACCCTACCCCCTCCCCACGACCTTCCCAAGACGGTGTGGGGCACAACCGGGGTTATTTCTGGGAGCGTATGCATACACCAATCAGCCATAACTTTATGTCCGTCCTCCTATTATTGAGTGGTTCCCCCTTTTGCTGCCAAAACGGCCCTGACCCTTAGAGGCATAGACACCACTAGGCCTCTGAAGGTATACTGTGTTATCTGGCACCAAGCCATCAATAGCCGGTCCTTTAAAAGCTCAGTTTCTTCTCCGAACACCACATTTTTAGCCAAGAATGTGCCTCTTAATGGTTAGCTCAGATGGGTTCTGAGACCTGTCCTCCTGCGCTAAGCTGCTTTTTCCTGCTTCTGCCTCGAACTTCAGGGGGGCTGGACTTTGGCCAGTGGGGGTATAAAATGTCCCATATTAGTCGGCATAAACTGTGCCTTGGGCTTGGCGATCACTGGATGTAAAAGGGAAAAAAAATGATCTAGTGCCTGTCCTCAGTAAGAGGAGAAATGGTGCCCCATCCATGGTATTAATAGGAAGACGAGTGCGCCATCATTGGTGTCAGTGGGGAGGAGTAGTGCCTGGCTGTGATGTATGTCGAGTGGAACAGTGCCCCATCATTGGTATTAATGGAAAGAATAGTGCCCCATCATTGGTGTATGTGGAGAGGAATAGTGCCCCATCATTGGTGTATGTGGAGAGGAAAAGTGCCTCATCGTTGGTGCCAGTGGGGAGGAGTAGAGCTTCAATGTTTGTGTGGGTGGGGAGGAGTGGTGCCTCGCCGTTGGCGTGGGTGGGGAGGAGTGGTGCCTCGCCGTTGGCGTGGGTGGGGAGGAGTGGTGCCTCGCCGTTGGCGTGGGTGGGGAGGAGTGGTGCCTCGCCGTTGGCGTGGGTGGGGAGGAGTGGTGCCTCGCCGTTGGCGTGGGTGGGGAGGAGTGGTGCCTCGCCGTTGGCGTGGGTGGGGAGGAGTGGTGCCTCGCCGTTGGCGTGGGTGGGGAGGAGTGGTGCCTCGCCGTTGGCGTGGGTGGGGAGGAGTGGTGCCTCGCCGTTGGCGTGGGTGGGGAGGAGTGGTGCCTCGCCGTTGGCGTGGGTGGGGAGGAGTGGTGCCTCGCCGTTGGCGTGGGTGGGGAGGAGTGGTGCCTCGCCGTTGGCGTGGGTGGGGAGGAGTGGTGCCTCGCCGTTGGCGTGGGTGGGGAGGAGTGGTGCCTCGCCGTTGGCGTGGGTGGGGAAGGAGTGGTGCCTCGCCGTTGGCGTGGGTGGGGAGGAGTGGTGCCTCGCCGTTGGCGTGGGTGGGGAAGGAGTGGTGCCTCGCCGTTGGCGTGGGTGGGGAGGAGTGGTGCCTCGCCGTTGGCGTGGGTGGGGAGGAGTGGTGCCTCGCCGTTTGCGTCGGTGGGGAGGAAATAGTGCCTCAACATTGGCGTCGGCGGGGAGAAGTAGCGCCTAAACTTTGGGAGGAATAGTGACCCAGGAGCATAGTTTAGAGACCTTGGGGTAGATTCAAGAAGTAATTGCGCCTGTGTAACCATAGGTTACACAGCGCAATTGCTTACTTGCCCCGGCGTAACGAATGCTCCTGATTCAGGAACCTTGTTACGCCGACTGCAGCCTAAGATCTGCGCGGCATAAGGCTCTTATGCCCGCATATCTTAGATTGCATTCTTGCGGTGGCCGCTAGGTGGCGTTCCCGTTGTGCTCAGTGTATAGTATGCAAATTGCATACCAACACCGATTCACAACGTTGCGCGAGCCCTGCGTACGCAGTTTACGTCGTTAACGTACGGCGGTTTTCGCGTAGGGCTGCCCCTGCTATTAACAGGGGCAGCCCATGTTACGTATACCCATCGTTCCCGCGTCGCGAAATTTGAATTTTACGTAGTTTGCGTAAGTGAATCGTGAATGGCGCTGGACGCCATTCACATTCACTTTGAAGCAAATGACGTCCTTGCGACGTCATTTGTCGCAATGCACGTCGGGAAAGTTTCCCGACGGAGCATGCGCTCTACAATCGGCGCGGGAACGCGCCTAATTTAAATGATTCCCGCCCCCTACGGGATCATTTAAATTGCGTGCTCTTGCGCCGGGCATTTTGCCGGCGCGCCCGCGCAATTTACGGAGCTTCTGCTCCGTGAATCAAGGGCAGCGGAGCAAATTTGCGGGGGCGCAGGGCAAAAACGTTGCCCTGCGCCTCCGTTAATAATGCGCAATTCTACCTGAATCCGGGCCCTTGTTTAGACCATGCAAAGAAATGGTGGCTTTAAGACAGTAAAGTTCAGTATGTAAAGTCCATGTTCCTCTTGCAGAGTGCTCCTCTGAGTATCTCCGGTATTGTAGTTGCTCTGTGTATGTGGTCAGAGAGTGTTTACAGAGGTCATGTCCCTCTCACTCACTGAACTTCACCCTTCTGTGTAGAACCAAGTCCACAGCGTTCCGCATTTCGTTCTTTCGGGAGAGTCGGATTCTCAGTCATTGCGGTGATTTTATTTTCTATCTATAGGTAGGTGAAAGCGTCGCCATCCATTGCATATTGTCAACTAATCTGATTTTTTTTTATATTTGATTCCCAATGTCTGCAGGAAGAGCTGGTCATTTTCTGAGCTGGTTCTGTGAAGTAGTACTTGATGTTTTTATTATATAGTTGATCAGAGACGTGGGACGACGGTTGGGAGATTTGACCACAAATCCAATATTTGAAGCTGTAATGCCATAAACGTGCGCGCTTGTGTCGGCTAACCAGGGATGTTTATGTACTGAGTGGACGTGTTGATTGCCGACGTCAATAGCAATAATGTTCAGTTAGGCGACCAACTCCTATCTCTGTTCGCCCAAATAATAATTGCCGTGGTTGGGGGGGTGATCTTCGCACATCTTTTGGTATTGTTGTTGTGGTTGGATTGTAGGTTGATATTGCACTGTCTGTGTACAATACCTGAGAGTCCTTAACCCCCGGACCATATTGCTGGTCAAAGACCAGAGCACTTTTTGCGATTCGGCACTGCGTCGCTTTAACTGACAATTGCGCGGTCGTGCGACGTGGCTCCCAAACAAAATCGGCGTCCTTTTTTTCCCACAAATAGAGCTTTCTTTTGGTGGTATTTGATCACCTCTGCGGTTTTTAGTTTTTGCGCTATACACAAAAATAGAGCGACAATTTTTTAAAAATATATTTTTTGCTAAAATAAATATCCCTCAAAAATATATATAAAAAAAAAAAAAATTTCCCCAGTTTAGGCCGATACGTATTCTTCTACATATTTTTCTTAAAAAAAAATCGCAATAAGCTTTTATTGATTGGTTTGCGTAAGTTATAGCGTTTACAAAATAGGGGATAGTTTTTATGGCATTTTTATTAATATTATTTTTTTACTAGTAGTGGCGGCAATCAGCGTTTTTTTTTTTTTTTTTTTTTTTTTTTCCGGTACTGCGACATTATGGCGGACACTTTTGACACATTTTTGGGACCATTGGCATTTTTATAGCGATTAGTGCTATAAAAATGCATTGGATTACTATAAAAATGCCACTGGCAGTGAAGGGGGGCGGGGGAAGGGGTTAAGTATGTTCCCTGGGTGTGTTCTAACTGTAAGGGGGTGGCCTCACTAGGGGAAATCACTGATCTTCTGTTTATACATTGTATGAACAGAGGATCATCATTTCTCTCCCTGACAGGACCGGGAGCTGTGTGTTTACACACACAGCTCCCGGTCCCCGCTCTGTAACGAGCGATCGCGTGTGCCCGTCGGCGATCGGGCCCGCGCACGGGAGTCGCCCCTAGTGGCCTGCGAGAGAGCGAACGTAGAGCTACCGGCTCTCGCGCAGGGGAGCCGACCTCCTGCCGTAAAACGACGGCGGCAGGTCAGCAATTACCGGTAGTTAAAGTAATTCTAAACTCGCACTGTTTAATTTACATTGTCCCTTTTCTTTCTGCATGTGGATGATGGCACTGTAATTTTTTTAATCTAAAAAAAGAGAAAAGTATATTTTTTCCTAATCAATATCCAGCTGTCACATGACCCGGCTCTCTCCCAGCCTGTCTGCAGGGAAACATAAGCAGGAGGAGCTTCTAGTCCTCTGCTGCTGGTCACAAAAAAAAAAAGGAGAATTTTAAAGGGGTTGTAAAGGTTTATTTTTTTTAAAATAACAAACATGTTATACTTGCCTCCACTGTGCAGTTCGTTTTGCACAGAGTGGCCCTGATCGAGCTGTTGTGGGGTCCAACGGCGGCTCTTGCAGCTCCTCCCCGCAATAGCTAACCCCCTCTGGGAAGCTCTGTCCCGAGGGGGTTACCTTGCATAGTCGTACACTCGACGTCCATAGATGCCGAGTGTATGGCTCAGCCCTTCCCCCTGATGGCAGCGTCATTGGATTTGATTGTCAGCAGTGGGAGCCAACGGGGGGGTAGGCTGGGGGTCCCGTGACGGCCAAGTATTTTTTTACCTTAATGCATAAGATGAAAAAACACAAACTTTTACAACCCCTTTTTAAGCACCGTAGTTTGTCATTATTTCATGGGCAGACGTCATTTTAAAGCATGCCATGTTGGGTATCTATTCACTCGGTGTAACATCTTTTTTACATTTAAAAAAAAATAAAAAAAATGGGCTAACTTTAGTGTTTTTGTTTTATTTTTAATTTGTGAAAATGTTTGTTTTTTTCCAAAAAAAATTAGTTTTGGAAAACCACTGCGCAAATATTGTGTGGCACAAAAAATTGCAAAACCCACCATTTTTTTCTATAGGGTCTCTGCAAAAAATAAATAAAAAATCTGTAATGTTTTGGGGGTTCTAAGTAATTTTCTAGCAAAAAAAAAAAGATTTTTACATGTAGGAGCGTAGTGTCATAAATGGCCCAGATGGCAAGTGGTTTAAAGTGATTGTAAATGTTCGAACTTATTCTTCTTCTTATTATTATTATTATTATTATTATTATTAATAATAAAAAACAAAAATATATTTATTATCTTTCTTTCTTTCTTTCTTTCTTTCTTTCTTTCTTTCTTTCTTTCTTTCTTTTTCTTTCTTTCTTTTTCTTTCTTTCTTTTTCTTTCTTTCTTTTTCTTTCTTTCTTTTTCTTTCTTTCTTTTTCTTTCTTTCTTTTTCTTTCTTTCTTTCTTTTTCTTTCTTTCTTTTCTTTCTTTCTTTTCTTTCTTTCCTGGTGTGGTTTTGCTCTTTTATAGTGTGTGTGTGTGTGTGTGTGTGTGTGTGTTTTTTAAATTTTTTTATTAGAGAGAATATTGAGTACTGTCCGTGATACTTTTTTATTTTTATTTGCACTAACATACATTTTTTTGTGACAAGCTTTCGTGGTATGTCCCCTTCTTTCTCTGTCACAATTGCACTAATACGGCTACAACAATCACGTCCAAGTATTTTTAATTAAAATTTCTTAAAATGTATTCTTTAAAAAATAAGGACATCCCTTGTCTTCTTTCTCTGTATCCGGTACTTGGGGGACCAGTTCCCACTCTAATGAATGTCAAGTTGTTCTTTCCTGGTGCCGGTGACTTGTCGGTATGGTTCCCTTACCGAGATGGTTCCTGTAAGGACTGCTAGCGGGTATCTGGGCTGATTCCGCTAACAATGCATTTTTGGGAACTGCTGGGTACACTAGTATAGATCAGGTATCGATTCGTTCAGATACTATACCACTAAGGGGGGTGTATGCTTTGCGCGTGGGTGTAAGCGTTACTGGCACTAACCTAATGCTGCCTGGGGCGACGCAGACCCTGACTGGCGCTAAAATTTTATTGATATCACCCGCCGGGCGATCAGGGGGTTAAACCTTTATTGGGTTATATACGGCGGGTGCCCTGATGCTATAAACAGCAAACTAACCAGCGTCAACCGTAACACTTATACGGTGATCACTGGTGAAAGGGTTAACTAGGGGGCAATCAGGGGTTAAAACCTTTATTAGGTAATATATGGGGGTACCTGACGCTTTCTAAAAACCTGGTGGCGAACCTAAATAACTAACTGGCTAACCTGCGTCACCAGTGACACTTATACGGTGATCACTGGTGAAAGGGTTAACTCTAGGGGCAATCAGGGGTTAAAACCTTTATTTATGGGGGTACCTAACGCTATAAAAACCTGGCGGCGAACCTTAAAAAAAACTAGCTACCTAGCGGCAACAGTGACACTAATACAGCGATCAGAAAACCGATCGCTTAGTGACACTGGCAATAGGGGGTGAAAGGGTTAACTAGGGCGGTGATCAAGGGGTTAAACCTTTATTAGTGGGGGGGGGTAGGGGGCTACCCTGGACCTAAAGGGGCCTAAAGCTAACTGCCCTAACACTTTTTACTGTCACAAATGACACTAAATGCAGTAATCGGAAAATAAATGTGACACTGTGACAGGGGGCTGGGGGGGATGATCTGGGGGTGACTGGGGGGGTTTATGTGCCTATATGTACTCGTGTCAGTGGTCTGTTGGTGAAACTCACAGTTCTGATGTCTTCTCTCCTCAGCGTTGGTCGAAAAGACTGCCACGAGGAGAGATGACATAATTTCCTCTGCCTGTGTTTACAATTCACAGGCAGAGGGCGGGCAGAGGCGGCAGATGATTCGCTGGGAGCGATCGCGAGGGGGTGGCCAGAAACGAACAGCCGCCCCCCTCATCCCGGATCGCTCCCAGAGCTAGGAGAACCGCTGCATGTACCGGGGGGGGTCCCGATCGGACCCCCGACCCACGTCAAGCAGAGCACGTACAGGTACGTACATGTGCTTGTCCCTGCCATTCTGCTGACATGCGGCGGTCGTTGGGTGGTTAACATTCCCGTGGATTGGAGGATGTTAAAAAAAGAGCCAGGAGGCCGCGAGACCGTAGCGAGGACGTGAGGCCGACTGGCCACTTACCTCAAATTCCACGTCGCCCTGGAAGTTCGGTGATTTCCGTCGGCAAGGATTGCACCTGCGCAGTCCTTACAGGAACCATCTCGATAGCCGGAACCATATCGTCAGATCACCGGGTAATACAACACTCGGAGTGCAGGGACTTGAATTGTATGTCTGTCTGTTTTCTTGAATAAAAACAGTTGATTTAGCATTGAATTACCGTATATCACAAAGATCAATATTTGTTATATTCTTCAATGCTAAATCACCTCTAGTGCATTGATGGCCTTGAAAGCAGATGAAGCTCCGTATTTACATAGCAGGATCTGTAATGTTGTATTTGTTGCGTGCCGTGTTCTGCAGAGCCGGGAGGTACAAAGCAAATCTCTATTGATGGTATTGTTGGAGTGTACAGAGACCTTGGAGGTGGAGGGGCCTGCTTTTTTATCAATCACGATCTACAGCAGTGGTTCTCAACCTCCGTCCTCAAGTACCCCCAACGGCCATGTTTTCCTTTTCGGCTTTCAATCAATATCGATGACATGGAATTGATAGGAGCCATTTTATCTAAGGGAAGCTCCCAAAACATGGCCCCTTGGGGATACTTGAGGACTGAGCTTGAGAACCACTGAGCTACAGAAATTTGTGGGATTTGTACTCTCCGCTTAGAAGCAAAACAAAAGTTGTCCCTTCACATTGGTTAAAGGGGTTGTAAAGGTTCCTGTTTTTTCACCTTTAATGCATCCTATCCGTTAAGGCAGGGCTCGACAAATCCTGGTCGCCATGGCGACTAGAAATGGTGTCCTGGCGACTTGGCTTGGAAGGTGGCGCCCATCTGGTGGTGAGCCGTTGGTATTACAAGTTATTACCACCAGATGTGTGAGCTGGCGCCATCTAGTGGTGGCCGTTGGTATTGCAAGTTAAGCATTACAAGTTAAACAGCAATTCTAATGTAATTTTTCACTATTTTTCACTGCCATCTTCTTCCCTCTAATTAGAACCCCCAAACATTATTTATATTTTTTATCCTAACACCCTAGAGAATAAAATGGCGATCGTTGCAATACTTTGTCACGCCGTATTTGCGCAGCGGTCTTGCAAGCGCACTTTTTTGGGAAAAAAAATACACTTTTTTAAACTAAAAAATAAGACAACAGTAAAGTTATCTCCATTTTTTTTTTTATATTATGAAAGATAATGTTAGGCCGAGTAAATTCATACCCAACATGTCACGCTTCAAAATTGTGTCCGCTCGTGGAATGCCGACAAACTTTTACCCTTTAAAATCTTCATAGGTGACGTTTAAAAAAATCTACAGGTTGCATGTTTTGAGTTACAGAGGAGGTCTAGGGCTAGAATTATTGCTCTCGCTCTACCAATCGCAGCGATACCTCACATGTGTGGTTTGAACACCGTTTACATATGCGGGCGCTGCTCACGTATGTGTTCGCTTCTGCGCGCAAGCTCGTCGGGACGGGGCACGTTTTCTGGCTCCTAACTTTTTTAGCTGGCTCCTAGATTCCAAGCAAATTTGTCAACCCCTGGCTTAGAAAAGCAAAACAAAAGTTGTCCCTTCACATTGGTTAACCACTTCCTTACTGGGCACTTAAACCCCTTCCTGACCAGAGGACTTTTTGCGATTCGGCACTGCGTCGCTTTAACTGACAATTGCGCGGTCGTGCGACGTGGCTCGAAAACAAAATTAACGTCCTTTTTTCCCCACAAATAGAGCTTTCTTTTGGTGGTATTTGATCACCTCTGCGGTTTTTATTTTTTGCGCTATAAACAAAAATAGAGCGACAATTTTGAAAAAAAAAAAATATTTTTACTTGTTGCTATAATAAATAGCTCAATTTTTTTTTTTTTACGTTTTTTTTTTTTATCCTCAGTCTAGGCCCATACGTATTCTACATATTTTTAGTAAAAAAAAAAAAAAAAATCGCAATAAGCGACTGGTTTGCGCAAAAGTTATAGCGCCTACAAAATAAGGGACAGAATTATTATTATTATTTTTTTTTTTTTTACTAGAAATGGCGGCGATCTGCGATTTTTATTGGGACTGCGACGTTATGGCGGACACATCGGACACTTTTGACACGTTTTTGGCGCCATTCACATTTATACTGCAATCAGTGCTATAAATATGCACTAATTACTGTATAATTTTTTTTTTACTTGAAATGGCGGCGATCTGCGATTTTTATTGGGACTGCAACGTTATGGCGGACACATCGGACACTTTTGACACATTTTTGGCGCCATTCACATTTATACTGCAATCAGTGCTATAAATATGCACTAATTACAGTATAAATGTGACTGGCAGGGAAGGGGTTAACACTAGGGGGTGAGGAAGGGGTTAAATGTGTATCCTAATTAGTGTTCTAACTGTGGGGGAGGGGGGGTGACTGGGGGGGGGTGACCGATCCGTTTCTCTATGTACAAGAGACACAGATCCGTCTCCTCTCTCCCCTGACAGCACCGCTGTCTGCGAGAGCCGGGAATGAGAGATGATCTCATATGTAAACATATGAGATCATCTCTCATTGGCCGCACAGATCGCCTAGGAAACGGCCGCTCCGATTGGCCGTTCACGGCGATCTGTGACTGGCTGTGTCCAAGGGACACGGCCAGCACAGCAGTTCCCCGCTGCGCGCTCGGGAGCGCGCGCGGGGAACGCGAAAAGGGGCGGCCGTAAAAACACGGCCTCCCAGAGAAGTAGAGCCACCCGGCGGCCGTATATAGTCGTACGGCCGTCGGGAAGTGGTTAAAGGGGTTGTAAAGGTTCCTGTTTTTTCACCTTTAATGCATCCTATCCGTTAAGGTGAAAAAACACCTGCCAATCACCAAACCCCCCCCAGTTTCACTTACCTGAGCCAGTTCACCTGCTCGGTGCGTCCCCGGCGTCCTCTTCTCCACGGAGTCCTGGCATTGATTGGATGGATTGATAGCAGCACAGTCATTTGCTCCCGCTGCTGTCAATCAAATCCAATGACCCGGGGGCCGAGTCATACACTCGAGAAGCTATGGACGCAGAGTGTATGACTTGGGAGCGCGCCTGCAAGGTAACCCCCTCGGGAGAGCTCTTCTCCAAGGGGGTTGTCTAATGCAGGGAGGAACTGCGAGAGCTTCCGAGGGACCCCAGAAGAGTATGTTCGGGGCCACTCTGTGCAAAACGAGCTGCTCAGTGGAGATAAGTAGAACATGTTTGGTAGTTATAAAAAGGGAACCTTTAATATCACTTTAAAGCCCAACTCGGGGGGAGAGTTGAAAATTCCTCCTTGCAGTGGGGCTTGTGCCCCTGCAGTATGACCCGGTTCACACTGGGGCGACACGACAGGCGGCTCAGCCGCCTGACTTGTCGCGTCCCATTCAATGCTATGGAACCGTTCTAATAGGAGCGACGCAAGTCGCACCGATTTCATAAAAAAGGTTCCTGTACGACTTCGGGGGCAGCTCGGGGCGACCTGCATTGACTTCTATGCAGAAGCCGTTTTGCAAATTGCCTCTGAAGTCGTCCTGAGGACGACTTGCAGAGTCGCCCCCGAAGTCGTGCCGCTGCTGTGTGAACCGAATCTAAGGGATTCATGCTTGTTTAGGTCTAGGACAGGGGTAGGCAACCTGGGGCCCTCCAGCTGTTGCAGAACCTTAATGCCTCTGGGAGTACTTGTTAGCTGCCAGCCTTGCAATGCCTCTTGGGGAAATGTAGTTCCACAACAGCTGGAGGGCCCCCAGGTTGCCTACCCCCTGGTCTAGGAGGTGTGAAAAAGATTTACTCGCACACTCATCAACGCTGTGTGTGTATATGTGTATATGTGTATGTATGTATGTGTGTGTGTATGTATGTATGTGTATATATATATATATATATATATATATATATATATATATATATATATATATATATATATATATATATATATATATATATATATATATATATATATATATATATATATATACACATACACATGTGTGTGTGTGTGTGTCTATATATATATATATATATATATATATATATGTATATATATATGTGTGTGTGTGTATATGTGTATATATATATATATATATATATATATATATATATATATATACATATACATTTTTTCTTTTTTCTAACACCCTAGAGCAGGGATATGCAATTAGCGGACCTCCAGCTGTTGCAGAACTACAAATCCCATGAGGCATAGCAAGATTCTGACAGCCACAAGCATGACACCCAGAGGCAGAGGCATGGTGGGACTTGTAGTTTTGCAACAGCTGGAGGTCCGCTAATTGCATATCTCTGCCCTAGAGAATAAAATGGTGGTCATTGCAATACTTTTTGGCTCACCGTATTTGCGCAGTGGTCTTAAAGTGCACTTTTTTTTTATTAAAAAAACAAAACTAGAAACACTATTTTGAATAAAAAAATAAGACAACAGTAATGTTACGCCGAGTAAACTGATACCCAACATGTCACCCTTCAAAATTGCGCTCCGCTCGTGGAATGGCGACAAACTTTCACCTTTTAAAAATCTCCATAGGCGAAGATTAATACAATTCTATAGGTTGCATGTTTTGAGTTACAGATGAGGTCTAAGACTAGAATTATTGCTCTCACGCTAATGATCGCGGCGATACCTCACATGTGTGGTTTGAACACCATTTTCATATGCGGGCGCTTCTCATGTGTGCGTTCTCTTCTGCATGCAAGCTCAGCAAGTTTGGGCGCATTTAAAAATTGTATTTTGATTTTTTCTTATTTATTATACTTTTTTATTTAAAAAAACATTTGACACTGTTCTTTTTAAAAATATAAATTGTGTCACTTTTATTTTTATTACAAGAATTTAAACAAGTAGTTGTGATAGAAAAAAGCATGACAGGTCCTCTTAAATATGAGATCTGGGGGTCAAAAAGACCTCACATCTCATATTTACACTAAAATGCACTAAATAAAAGTATACATTTTGTCATAAAAAAAAAAGTCCCTTTTTTTTAAGAGCTATGGGCGGAAGTGACGTTGTGACGTCGCTTCCGCCCTGCAGTGATATGGAGATGGGTGGGGCACATCTTCCCCCCTCACTGGTCTCCTTACCTGGCAGGAACAGGACCGGATCGCCTCCGCTGCAGCGGAGGGTGCCGGAGAGCAGCGGCAGGGGGGGTGGCCCTCTCCCGCCGCCGAATAATTAAAAGTGTTCTTGCGGCAAATCCGCTGCAGAGACCACTTTTTTATCTAAAAGAGGACCACCCGCTGAAGAAGAGGATACCGGGGGTTATGGTAGCTACCTGCCGCCATAACAACGATATTCATCTTCAAAGTAGCGACGTATTCCTGCGGAGGGAGGTCCGGAGGAGATTTTAAATAAACTTGCAGAAGTTAGAAGCTGATTGGCTACCGTGCACAGCTGCACCAGATTCTGAGGGCACCGGTATTAGTAAATCTCCCCCGTTGTCTCTCTATACAAGTGTCATACGATGATCCATTTCCTAAGTGCTAAATATAGGGCCCTGCGTTCTCCTTATTGTGCGTTTGTTGTCTGAGGGGAAAAAAGAGAACTCCAGTCATGAAATTGCAATCAAGAGAAAGGGGAAGTTCACATCGTCATTTCCAGTGTTCATCGGCAGCAAATTTCCATTTAGTTTCAGTCTTAGGACCAAAATGGCATTTTTTTGTTTTAGTCCCATTTTAGTCTAAGGCAATTGTTTTTAGTTTTAGTCGTCTTTAGCAGGCCTCGACAAAATCCGGGCGCCTGGTTGCAATTGCGACAAGAAATTGTGACCTGGCTCCTGGGGAAGCTTAGGGCTGCAGAAGGCCGCAAAGCCGCGGCCTCAATTACTGGCCGGCGCGGGGCGCAATTGCGGCGCGCCCAAAGCCTTCACAGAAGGAAGCTGAGGCCTGCAGAAGGCCCGCAAAGCTGCAGCCGCAATTAGCGGCCAGCGCGGGCTGGTGTGTCTGTACCTTCCACCCGCACCTGAATGCTGGAGTCCCATGCACCGGGAGGGGGACAAACGTCCATTGTGCATTGATGGAAAGGTCTAAACTGGTATTTTTAATAGTGTGGCAGTGTCTTTCATGTTTGATGGCACATACAGTGAGGGCAAAAAGTATTTGATCCCCTGCTGATTCTGAAACATTTGCCCACAGACGAATGATCAGTCTATAATGGTAGATTTATTTTAACAGTGAGAGACAGAATAACAACAAAAATGTCCAGAAATTTAAAAAAAGTTCTAAATTTCTTTGCATTTTAATAAGTGAAATAAGTATTTGATCCCCTATCAATCAGCGAGATTTCTTTTTTGCGCTATCAACAAAGAGCGACCATTTTGAAAAAAAAAAAACTATATTTTTTACTTTTTGCTAGAATATCTCCCCCAAAAATTTTTTTCATCAGTTTAGGCCAATATGTATTCTTCGTATTTTTGGTAAATAAGCGTATATTGATTGGCTTGTGCAAAAGTTAAAGGCCTAGATTCACGTAGGGCGGCGTAAGTGTGGGCGGGCGTAGCGTATCGTATTTACGATACGCCGCCGCAACTTAGAGAGGCAAGTGCTGTATTCACAAAGCACTTGCGTCCTAAGTTACGGCGGAGTAGTGTAAATGTGCCGGCGTAAGCCCGCCTAATTCAAATTGGGAAGAAGTGAGCGTGTTTTATGTAAATTAAGCATGACCCCACGTAAATGACGTTTTGAATGAACGGCGCATGCGCTGTCCGTGGACGTATCCCAGTGCGCATGCGTCGGATAGAATGCCTAGATAGAACGCACAGCCCTATTCGCGTACGACTTGCGCAAACGACGTAAAAAGATACGCTTGTTCCGACGTCCATACTTTGCATGGGCTGCGCCACCTAGAGACCTGCTTTATCTTTACGCCGGCGTATGTCTTACGTAAACGGCGTAACTAATTGCGACGGGCGTACGTACGTTTGTGAATCAGCGTATCTTGCTCATTTGCATATTCGATGCGGAAAAACAACGGAAGCGCCACCTAGCGGCCAGCGTAAATATGCACCCTAAGATCCGACGGCGTAGGAAGACTTACGCCACTCGTATCTTAGCCAAATTTAAGCGTATCTGGTTTCCAGAATACGCTTGAAGATACGACGGCGCATATTCGGACTTACGACGACGTATCTACTGATACGCCGATGTAAGTCTTTGAGAATCTGGCCCATAGCGTACAAAATAAGGGATATATTTATGGCTTTTTTTTATTATACATTTTTTTTTTTTGGGGGGGGGGGGGGCAGTGACATTTATACAGCAATCGGAGCTAAAAATAGCCACTGATTATTGTATAAATGTCACTGGCTGTTCCCTGGGAGGCGTTTCTTACTGTGTGGGGGGTGGGGACTGACAGATGGTAGAGAGAAATCGCTGTTCATGATCTTTCTCTTTCTCTCTTTCTCGTTTTCTTTTTTCTCTCTCGTTTTTTCTCTCTCGTTTTTCTCTCTCGTTTTTTTCTCTCGTTTTTTTCTCTCGTTTTTTTTCTCTCGTTTTTTTCTCTCTCGTTTTTTTCTCTCTCGTTTTTTTCTCTCTCGTTTTTTTCTCTCTCGTTTTTTTCTCTCTCGTTTTTTTCTCTCTCGTTTTTTTCTCTCTCGTTTTTTTCTCTCTCGTTTTTTTCTCTCTCGTTTTTTTCTCTCTCGTTTTTTTCTCTCTCGTTTTTTTCTCTCTCGTTTTTTTTCTCTCTCGTTTTTTTTCTCTCTCGTTTTTTTTCTCTCTCGTTTTTCTCTCTCGTTTTCTCTTTCTCGTTCCACGTTGTCCTTCTCTCCTCTTAACCGCCCCCCCACCACCACCACCACATTTGGCACATATATTTTTTGAGGGGGTTAGATATCCGGTTTTGACCGGTTGTCCGGATCATCTAGGCCAGTGGTTCTCAACCTTACTAGTGCCGTGACCTCTTGATAAAATTTGTGGGGACCCCTAACAGTAAAATTATTTTCGTAGGGTGGGTTGTCAGCACCCAAGACA
This sequence comes from Rana temporaria, assembly GCF_905171775.1. NCBI lineage: Eukaryota > Metazoa > Chordata > Amphibia > Anura > Ranidae > Rana > Rana temporaria. Next base: position 13,755,365 of record NC_053491.1, read on the forward strand.
AGTAATTTGCGCCCCTAACCCACGGCCATTTAGCACTCCCTGAGTCCCTTCCACTCGTACAGTATTAAATCCCCTTATGGTGCATTTTAAAATATACCACTCTCTCTTTTTTGTTCTCTCTCCCCCCCCCCCCCCCTCTGTCAGAACGTGGATCTGTCTGTTTAGATTGAGAGATCCCCGTTCTGGCTCTCTAAAGCGCGATCGCGGCCACGCGCAGCAGTTCTGGCGTCGCAACGCAGGTGCCCGCACCCCCTATAGCTGGTTGGCAAGCAGTTAAGTGAGAAAATACAATAACAAACATGTTGTGTTTTTTTTTTTTTTGTTTCTGTTATAAAGTTTTGCAAATCATCTTTCTTCATAAATTTAGGCCAAGATGTATTCTGCTCCATTTCTTTGGTAAAAATAACCCTGTACCATGTGATCACTGTGCCCAATCGCAAAGATCACCAGTAAAAAGCAATGCTGTCATGGATGAAAGCTATTCATGGCAGTTGTTTTACTTGTAATCATGTGATCACAGTGATTGGCCTATCACAGCAACCAGGTACCGTGATCTGTGCTCTTCTGCGTCACAGATTGCGCTGCTGCTCCCTAGTGGGAAGACATCCAGTGACGTCCTCTTGGAACTGGAAAGCACCTGCCTGCCCGTTTTCATATAATTTAGCCTGGTGGGGAGTGGCTAAAACCATATGGAGGTTCAGGTTCTCTTTAGCTGCAGTAACTTGCATACTTCTGAGACTCGTCCAGCTCTATTATGAACATTAGGAGACGTCTTCACGACTTTTCATAGTTTTTAAACCCGCTTCACAGATGTTCCTCATCCACACATGGATGTGATGACTTGGAGTTGTCCTTGCCGGAATGTACCCGAGCCGGAATGTGCCGGCCAGATGGAGGTAATCCATTTCACATTCTGTGACAATTAGACAAAATCTGCTTCCAAACATCATTAAACGCCTCCTTGGCTTCAGTGAACCGCACGGAATGTCTCCTAAAATCATTGATACATTTTAAAGCCCTTAGCTACACTTGAGTGCAGCATATGTAGGCCGTTTTGAAAGCCTTTTCAATTTTTTTTTTATTTTTTCTTTTTATTATTTTTTGTGCAAATTTTTAACAAACTTTAGTTGCTCCTCCTAATAATTTTTTATTTTTTTACTTTTTAACCACTTAAGGACCGGACCAAAATGCTGCCTAAAGACCCAAGGTGTTTTTACAGTTCGGGACTGCGTCGCTTTAACAGACAATTGCGCGGACGTTCGACGTGGCTCCCAAACAAAATTGGCATCCTTTTTTCCCCACAAATAGAGCTTTCTTTTGGTGGTATTTGATCACCTTGGCGGTTTTTATTTTTTGCGCTATAAACAAAAATAAAGCGACAATTTTGAAAAAAATTCAATATTTTTTACTTTTTGCTATAATAAATATCCCCCAAAAATATATATAAAACATTTTTTTTCCTCAGTTTAGGCCGATACGTATTCTTGTACCTATTTTTGGTTTAAAAAATCGCAATAAGCGTTTATCGATTGGTTTGCGCAAAATTTATAGCGTTTACAAAATAGGGGATAGTTTTATTGCATTTTTATTAATTTTTTTTTTTTTTTTTTACTACTAATGGCGGCGATCAGCGATTTTTTTTTTTCGTGACTGCGACATTATGGCGGACACTTCGGACAATTTTGACACATTTTTGGGACCATTGTCATTTTCACAGCAAAAAATGCATTTAA